>NW_026596433.1:2567028-2673765 GCF_907164565.1 Psammomys obesus | reverse complement strand
AAATATAAAATATAAATAAAATAAAAATAAAATAAAATAAAATAAAAATAAAATAAAAATAAAAAATAAAAAAATAATAAAAATAAATAAAAATTCAGTCCTGTTCATAAAAAAAAAAAAATAAGAACTTTCTTGTTTGCTGGGTATCTGAAGATACCTCGGGCAAAATGGAACCTGAATAATGAAATTTTCCTTAAATATTGACTGCTTTAACATCAAACCCTAGACACTTAGACCACATATTTTAAGGCAGAAGAGTTGTTCATATTATAATGACATCAATGATATAAATCTTAAGATCATTTTACTCTCAATTCATGGTATAATTACAAGAAAAATATATAACACTCTTCTACACACACGTAAACAAATAATTTAAAATAAATTTAAATGAGTTTAAATGCAACTTATTTATTTATGTAATTATTTGTTTGTTGTATGTATATGAGTGTTGTGTTTTCACGCACTCCAGAAGAGGGAATAAGATTCCACTGCAGATGGTTGTTAGCTATCATGAGGGCTGCTGGCAATTGAACTCAGGACCTCCGCGAGAGCAACTGTGATCTTAACCACTGAACCATCTCTCCTGCCCCTAAGTGCAACTCTTTAATGTTCATTTTTCATTGGTTATAAAAGCAAAGAAATTGTATATCTTAAAGATTTCGTGTAATGATACCTTTTAAATCCCTAAATTAGAAGAAATATTATATAAAAAGTTTCTTTTAAAACATTTGTCAAAATGGTGTAAGTAATAGCATAAGACTGTGTGGTATACAGTTGTAGTATTAAATATATTCAAGTAACTATACTCAAATGAAAAAAGGCAGAAATTCATAAATTGATTCATTTATATTTTGGTCTTAAGCTACATAATAGTTTTAATTTCTCTATAACCATGCCAGAATTAATAAAAATAATGTGGGCTTCCAACTGCATATGAGATCTTAAAGTTACACATGTCAGTTGCTAAACCAATGGTGATATAAAATAGTGACATTTGAAGTGCTCCTTCAGTGCTGGTCTTGATAAATGAAATAATTGAGCAAATTATCTAGGAATTACTATACTGTGTAAATGAGTAAAGAAAATTATTTTCTTTACTTTTTTTACTTTTTTCTTTCATGAATCTCCTGCATAAAAATAATCTAGAAAGTACATTTATATTATAGATTCAAGACAGTCATTGTCAGTATACATAACTACATAAAATTACCATATGAAATTGATTTTTTCATATATGTATATGCAGGTAACTTTCTGTTGGTTCTTCCAAAGATAGTGGAATAGTAAAGGGTTTGTATTAAAATAATTTATATAAGGGCAAACGAAACTAAGTTGAAATTACACTAAGTTTAAGAAATATTCAAAATAAAGAGTTGCATTTAACATTATTTTAATTTTCTATATTAAGAAATAAACATGAAGACCAGTTTTTACTAAAACCAGTCATGATTCTGAGCCAGACTGCTTATTAAAACAGAGGCAATTTAATTAGAATAGAATAATATATTAGCACGGATTTAAGGCTTAATAATATTAACTCTATTTAATAGTTACATTAGACAATAACTAATTAAAATTTTAATGAAGACAAATTAAAACCAATATTTCCTCTTCAAAATGCCAAGAAACTAAAATCTCAGAAGACTAGAAAGTTTTATAGAAATAATTAATCTACTCACGTATTCTCCGCAAAACATTTTGAAGAGAGTGAATAATCAGTGTAGATCACAAGAATTACAGTAAAGGACCCACTTAATAGAGTTGTTTCCTGTGAGGCCAGAAAGGCTGAGGTCCCCTGCAGTGGTAAATTTAAATATGTCTGCCTGGTCAGCCTGGTGTCTCGGGCAAGAAATACGTAGAGGCAAATCTGAAGCGTAATGACTCAATACTTGGCTATCAATCATATGTAAATAGATAGGATTATTACACAGAAAAGGACCACTGTCCAACCCCTGCTCATGTGTTGATTAAAGAGACATACATTAGCCAAATAATGACAAAGTGTCACCTTTCGTAAAAGCTGATGACTCATAGAAAGGTAAGCAGATTAGGCACAAAGTTAATGGTTTATTTTCTGTTTAATTATTCTTACCACCCAGACTGTTTGAGGCGCCCCAGCACTAGTTCTATTGCCTTTTCAGGTTCTAGGCTGTGATTTTTTAATTAAGACTTTCCCTAGAAAAATAAACAGTGTTTGAAAATTTCCATATTATGTGTTTTGAACATATTCTCCTTGCAATACCATTTTCTCTGACTCATCTTTGAGGTTTCTTCTCTGTTTTCCTTCTTTCTCCATTGAGTCCAGTTTGTGTTGTACAGCTCTTCTTGAGAGTAGAGCATGCCCTGCTGTGTGCTTAACCTAGCTGGAGTCAGAGCGTTAATAAGAGCTTCTCAGCTCATTGTGAGATTTCATGTCTACCCTCCCCTTTCTATAATTAGAATTTTGTCTGTTTGGAGCTTTCTCGGGGTTTGTGAGCGCAATAGTTGTGAGTACCTATGTGCCTCTGCCTTGATGTGTTTGGAAAACACTGCTTTCTTGAAGTTAGCTACCATATCTGGCTTTTACAATTGTCTTTCCTCCTCCTCCAAAGAGGTCCCTGAGCCCTGGGTTTGGGGGGATGTCCTATTTAGGGCTGAGAACTTCACAGTAGCTTATTCTCTTCATGTTGACCAGATAGGGGTGTCTTTGCTAACTGCCTTTTACTTCACAAGACTCTGATTTGGGTTGGGAAATGCTCTGATCTATATGTATTGCAATAAAACATTAGGAGCCATTTTAATACAATGTTGGTTTAGCAGAGCAGTAGTTAATGTATATCTGGTATTTAGGATCCAAGTGACTAGCTGGTAAAAAATGTCTTTGAAGAAATAGAGTTGCCGTTATTTTTCAAATTTTATTGTAAAGTGTATTACTTACATATTTTATTACGTCTGAAGGAAACAAATATTTAAAACTCTTCAAAGCAAATATTATAATAGGAACTGTCAGTCTTCATAAATTCCTTACACACTGTTCTAAAAATAATATAAATTTGTGGGGTTTTTTTTGCTGCTGATATTTGGTGAATAAGACACTAAGATTTTGAATTAGTTGATATGAACAACTCTTTGCTGAAGAACAGACTATGGTAAGATAAATACAAACAGACCAATATCTGTAGTTCAAGAAATGCTTTTCTTAAAATATATCAGATGTTAAAATATGGATAAAAATAAATAAGAATGATACATTAAAATAATATATACATTTGTATATTACAACCAGCAAGATATCTAAATTATTCATCATCTAATATGTAATAGAATCTGGTTCGTATATACTAAAATATGCAAAGAAACATACTGCCTGCTTGCAAACAGATCATTATGAACTTAGTCTTTCTGTGTTTGTATGTGTCTGTCCTTGTGTCTAAATTAGTTTTTATTCCCATGTATATGTCTAGAGGGCATACATTACCATTAAATTATTTACAATTAGAAAGCACAGGATTCAGAATTAGAAATAGAAGAAAACAAGTGTTTTTTTTAAACAATTTTTATGTGATAATTTTTAAAGTGTGGGCCTTACAGTTTTAATCTCAGAGTTCATGTTTCTACTTGAAATGATACTTGCAATATATTTGAGCTTAAAACATTTTATCTTGTATAATTAAATAATGTAGAGAAAAAAGACCAGACATTTTCTTCATGTCTGCCCACCCAATGGGTACTTTGTCTGTGAGGTTTTTTTCATCATTGTTTTGTGATTTAGCTTTTCAAGACATCCCTGACAGAAACTGTGACTTCTGGGATTTTTCTTAGGTTATGCTTTATGTCAGGAAATAGGTTAGTGACTCATGAAGCCAACATGATATGGTTTGAAAATAGTAAGTAAAGGGCAGTTTACTAGATATGGTTAATTTTAAGTAAGATAATTTTTCATTAACAGAAGCATTTAAAGTCTTAGAACTAGCTCACTTATATTTAATTATGGATTGAGTATTTATTATCTATTAAAATTATAACTAAACATGGTATTCATTGCTTCCAATGAATATTTGTATGTAATTGAATTTAATCACATAGAAACTCTGAAGTGTAGGTAGTGTGACACACATTATCCTGAAAGAAGGATGAAGAGACGAGTGTTCAGGGTATTTGAAAACCATTTCTCCAAAGTACAACCTGAGCTTACTCCCCGGACAGAATCCTCGCTATTAACCTGTTGTGCAGGTACTATATGAAGAAATGAGGTAAGGAAACTATTGTGAGGCAAAGAGGGGCATGTTTCCTGATTCAGAAAGATGTCTGGTTTAACAGGTAGAGAAATGAAGACAGTCAATGAAAACTGGTAAGTGCCATAGGCAAATTGCATAAAACACTGTGGACAGTCTGTAGCAGTAAACTACCCTAGGCAATAAATAAATGAAGTCTTCATAGATGAGCTAGCATTTGAAGTGTGGCTTAGAATGGAAGGAAAGAGTCTTCCAGATGGAGAAGCCAAGAGAGCAGTACCAGCAGGATACTAGAGAGGTGGGAGGCATGTATGTACTGTAATTTTCTTCATTCCAAATTTGACAATGTTGTTGTCAAATGGCATATAAGAATATTTCACAACAGAATGCTAAAAATGTGTGGAACTAACTTCTGCACTAATTATTCATAATTTGCCTCATTAGTTCACATTAAAATTCAACTCGGGGTTAAAATTCAACAAAAGAGAAATAGAAGCAACTAATAAATTAATATTGCCTTCTAGTTATAAATCAGCAATATGGAACTAGACAGCAGAAATTCCAAGTTTAACTATAATGACTTCTGGGCTAGGAGGATGGTTTAACACTTTTTTTTCTCATTTATTTATTTTATTCATTTTACAGCTTGTTATAGAGATGTCCCCATCCTCAGTTTCTCTTTTCTCTACAGGCCTACTGTTCTCTCACCCTAGCTCTCTTCAGGTCTGATCTCCACTCTCTTAACTCTCTGTGATCTCTATCCAACTTTGTTTCCTCCCTTCATGACCTCAATCTATCCTCTCAACCCTTCTGAGTTAGACTTATGCATCCTCTCTTGGGTCCTCCTAATCTTTTTTGGGTTTGTGCCAAGTAGTATGCTTATCCTGTACTATATGGCTAAAATCCACTTATAAGTGAGTATATACAATGTGTGTCTTTCTTAGTCTTGTTTTCCTCACTCAGCATGATCTTTTCTAGTTCTATCCATTTGCCTGCAAATTTAATGATTTTCTTTTTTTTAATAGCTGAGTAGTATTCCATTGTATAAATGTACCACAGTTTATTTACCCATTCTTTAGCTGAGGAACATTTTGGTTGTTTTCTGATTTTGGCTATTATGAATAAAGCTGCTATGAACATAGTTGAGCAAATGTCCTTGTTGAATGCTGAAGCATCATTTTGGTATATACTCAGGAAAGGTATAGCTGGGTCTTGAGGTAAAGTTATTCCTAATTTTTTGAAGAAAGTACAAGATTGATTTTGAAAGTGGTTGTAAAAGTTTACACTCCCACAAGCAATGGAGGAATGTTCCAGTTTCTCCACACCCTCACCAGCATGTGTAGTTGCTTGAGTTTTTTTATTAAATTATTATTTTTATATTAATTACAATTTATTTGCTTTATATCTCAGTGGTAGCCCACTCCCTCATATCCTCCCAATCCCACCCTCCTTCCTTTATTTCCTCCCATGCCCCTCTCCAAGTCCACTGATAGGGGAGGTCCTCCTCTTCTTCCATCTGACCCTAGCTTATTAGGTATCTTCAGGACTGGTTGCAATGTCCTCTATGGCCTGGCAAGGCTGTTCCTCCCTTGGTGGGGGGGGGGGTGATCAAAGAGCCAACCACTGAGTTCATGTCAGAGACAGTCCCTGTTCCCCTTACTATGGTACCCACTTGGGTACTGAGCTGCCATGGGTTACATCTGAGCAGGGGTTCTAGGTTATATACATGAATGGAACTTGGTTGGAATATCAGTCTCAAAAGACCCCTGGGCCCAGATATTTTGGATATGTTGCTCTCCTTGTGGACCTCCTTTCCTCTCCAGGTCTTACTAACTCTCCCCTTTTTTTTCATATGATTCCCTGCACTCTGCCCAAAGTTTGGTTATGAGTCTCAGCATCTGATTTGATACACTTCTAGGTAGAGTCTTTCAGAGGTCCTCTGTGGTAGGCTTCTGTCCTGTTTCTTGTTTTCTCCTTCTTCCAATGTCCATCCTATTTCTCTTTCTAAGTCAGGATTGATCATCTTACCCAGTGTCTTCCTTCTTGCTTAGCTTCTTTATGTGTACAGATTTTAGTATGTTTATCCTATCTCGTAGGTCTAGTATCCCCTTATAAGTGAGTTTATACCATGTGTGTCTTTCTGCTTCTGGGATACCTTACTCAGGACGATCTTTTCTAAATCCCACCATTTACCTGCAAATTTCATGATTTCCTTGTTTTTAATTGCTGAGTAGTATTCCTTTGTGTAAATGTACCACAAGTTATGTATCTATTCCTTTGTTGATGGACATCTGGATTGTTTCCAGATTCTGGCTATTATGAATAAAGCTGCTATGAACATGATTGAGTAAATGTCCTTGCTGTGTACTTAAGCATATTTTGGGTATATGCCTAGGAGTGGTATAGCTGGATCTCAACGAAGTGCTATTCCTAATTGTCTGAGAAAGCACCAGATTGATTTCTGAAGTGATTGTACAAGTTTACATTCCCACCAGCAATAGAGGAGGGTTCCCCTTTCTCCACAACCTCTCCAGCATGTATTGTCACTTGGGTTTTTGATCTTAGTCATTCTGATGAGTGTAAATTGAAATCTCATGGTTGTTTTGATTTGCATCTCCTTGATGACTAAGGACATTGAGTATTTCTTTAAGTATTTCTCTGCCATTCTATCTTCCTCTATTAGAAGAAAAAGTGGGGAAGAGCCTAGAACTCATTGGCACAGGAGACAACTTCCTGAACAGAACAGCAGCACAGGCTCTAAGATCAACAATCAATAAATGGGATGTCATGAAACTTAAATGCTTCTGTGAAGCAAAAGACACTGTTGTCAGAACAAAATGACAGCTTAAGACTGGGAAAGGATCTTCACCAACCCTATATCTGACAGAAGGCTTATAGCCAGACTATTAAAGAACTAAAGCAGTTAAAAAGCAACAAATCAAGTAATCAAAATAATAATCGGGGTACAGAGCTAAACAGAGAATTCTCTGTTGCTTCAGATTTTTATCTGAGTCATTCTGACTGGTATGAGATGGAATCTTGGAGATGTTTTGATTCGCATTTCCCTGATGTCTAAAGACATTGAGCAGTTCTTTAAATGCTTCTCAGACATTCAAATTTCCTCTGTTGAGAATTCTCCCATTTTTAATTAGGTTAGTTTTTTAAAAATTCTTTTTTAATTACTCTTTATTCACTTTGTATCCCCCCTGCTGTTCCCTCCTTCCTCCCATCCCAATACCTCCCTTCCTCCCTGCTCTGTATGTATGCCCCTCCCCAAGTCCATTGATAGGGGAAGTCTCCTTTTTTTTCCTTCTGATCCTAGTCAATTAGGTCTCATCAGGAGTGGTTGCATTGTCTTCTTCTGTGGCCTGGTAAGGCTGCCCTTCCCTCAAGGGGAGGTGATCTGGAATATTTTTTTATTGGTGTTTGATTTCTAGAGTTTATTATATATTTTGGATATTGTCAGATGTAGGATTGGTGATGATCTTTTCCCAATCTGTAGACTGTTCTTTAATTCTATTGACCATGCCTTTTGTCTTACAGAAGCTTTTCAGTTTCTGTACCTTATTTTTAATTAATTAATTAATTAATTAAATTTTTTATTCATTACAATTTATTCACTTTGTATCCCAGCTGTAACCCCCTCCTTCATCCTCTCCCAATGCCATCCTCTCTCCCTCTTTTCCTCCCATGCCCCTTTCCCAGTCCATTGATAGGGGAGTCTTCCTCCCCATTGCTTTGTGATATTCCTTGTAGATTAAGTTTAAAGTTATAAAAAAAGTTTATAGTTATACATTTTCATAAGAATTCTGACAAATTTTAATTACATTTACTCTGTGATAACATGTCTTGTTTCATTTTTTTTCATATGAACCCAGTTGTTATTGATTGATTTCTATTTGTGTGTTTTAATGCCAAGTGTGTACAGATGTATCTGGAAGGCAGAAGTCAACCTCAGGTATTCTTTCTCAGGAGCTGTGTACCTTAGTTTGTGAGACAGGGTCTTTCCCTTGGCTCTTTCAGAATTTCATGCCAGTATAATTTGAGCATATTCACTACACACAACTCCTTTCCTTCTCATGCCCTTGATTCTCCTGTCCCTGTCTACCTAATTTAAGATTGTTTCCTCTGAAATTCACACATTGATTCAGTTGGAATTAGCTCTGTAATTGTTGTTTTGACAGCATAGTCCATGAGCAGTAATAAGTATGGAAACCCTGGATACTGACACACTCTTGTAGGGACTATTGATTTTGTGCTCAAAGTTAATTTTCTTAAACTCCAGCAGCAGACTATACTCTGCCCCTACTCTTACTAGCTGATTGGTTTCTCTGGTTTTATTATTTACAACTGCTACTCTTCTTGTCTTGTTTCTGAAGACTGTTACCAGTTTTCTGTATTCAGTACTCTGTCACTTTTAGTCCTTTTAGATACTTTTATATTCAGTATGTGTGGTGGTTCAAATAGGTCTGGCCTTCATAGACTCATGTGTTTAAATTCTTGGTCCACAGGGAGTGAAACAATTAGGAGGTATGGCCTTGTTAGAGAAGGTGTGGCCTTGTTAGAGGAAGTGTGTCACTGTGGAGGTTCCTATATATGCTCAAGCCATGCCAAGGTGACACACAGTCTGCTGCTTGAAGATCAAAATGTAGAACTCTCAGGTACTTCTCCAGCACCATGACTGCTTGAATTCTGCCATACTTCCCACCATGATGATAATGGACTAAATCTCTGAACTGTAAGCCAGTCACAACAGAATACATTTTTCTTTATAAAATTTACCATGGTTATGGTGTCAATTCACAGCAATAAAACCCTAGCTAAGACAGTAGGTGATAGATAGTCTAATGTCTGTGGATTATTTGATTATAGCGACTCAAATCCACCTTCCCACTTCTGCTCTGGTCCCAGATTTTCTTCTGTTACCTTAAGCCAATATGGCTGCTACTCTGTCACTCTCTCTGCACATGATACAGAAATACACACGTTTAAATGGGAAGTAGGTAATGTGCCTTTCAAGAGTGTACTCTTTATAGTTGTTGTCTGAATTGTTATTGTGATATTCTCATAGTGGGTCTTTATACCAGAACATATCCATGAACAAAACATAAGCTTAGATTCAAGTTCCCATACAGTTCCCTGCTTCCTAATATTTAATTATCTTAATTGTCTTTAAATCATGTGACTCATAGAGGCTAAGTAACAAGGAGAGCTCAAGGGTGGACACGTGGAAGGAGAAATAGATTAGATTTTGAAGGTGAACTAGGGATAAGTGGGGATGGGAACAGGAGGGTTAAGATGTATTGGGGAGAGTACTAAGAAAATCAATTTAAATTGGGGCACTTGGAGGGCATGTAGAAGCCCAGTGCAAGGAAAACTCCCTAGAATCTACAAGGATGACCGTAGCAAAGGCTCTTACTAATGATGAATGAAGATACAGACTGACCATCTTCTGTAACTGGGCAAGGCTTCTAGTTCTTCCAGCTGTACGACTGGGACATCAACTCTGTTCTTTGTCCTGTCTGAAAAATGTGCTGGGGTAATGGTGACACAGAATTTGTGGGGATGGCCAACGAATGACTGGTCCAACTTGAGGACCAGGCCACAAGAATGAACCCATGGCTAACACTGCCTAGATAGCCGAGAACCAGAGACTGGAAACCCTAAAGGCCTAGGATAGAACCAAAGGACTGGCAAAAAAAATAGTCAGTGAAATGCTTCCTGATGATATTCTGCTGTACTCAAGATAGAATCTAGCCCAGTTATCAGAGAGATTTTATACAGCAACTGATGGGAGAACAGAGGCCCACAGCTAAACATAGGTGGAGCAGTGGCAACTCAGTGGAAGAGGGAGAGGAAGAATTATAAGAGTCAGAAGAGTTGAAAATACCAGAAGAAAATGCACTAAATCAAGTAAGTATCATAGGGCCTTATGGAGCTGAAAGTGACAGTCAGGAGCTTGTATGGGTCTGAACTACGTCCTCTGCATATATGTTATGGTTTTGTTGTTTGGTACTTATTGTGGGACTCCTAACAGTGGGATTGAGTTGTCTCTGACTCTTTTGCCTACTCTTGATACCTGTTTCCTCCTACTGGGTTGCCTAATTCAGCCTTGACATGAGCCTAGTCTTATAGTAACTTTGTATGCAGCATTCAGTTGATATATCTGGGAGGCCTGGTCTTTTCTGAAGAGAAATGGAGAGGGAGTCGATTTGGGGAGAGGGATTGGGAAGAGACTGAGAGGGTGGAGGGAAGAAAAACTGTGGTTGGGTTGTAATATATGAGAGAATAAAAAAATAGACAAATACATAGAAGTACAATAACCTTATAACTTTTATGTAAATATATTAGTAATTTTACTTTATGTTTGGAAATAATTACATTTGTGATTTTGACTAACAGAATTTTAACAGTGTATCAACTTCTGAGAGAAGGTAGTATTCTGAGAAAAGAATCCTGATTAAATATCACTTATTTTCCAAAGTAGTAGACACTGTGTCACAGAATGCACGGAAGGTGTAACCATAAGTAAACATTCTTCTTAAAACATTCTTCTTATTTTGTGGATACTGATAATATATTTATAATACCTATATCACATATATTATATGGTACAATATAACATATATTACACAATAATGTATAATATAATAATTAATAGTCCAGTGACTATTATAATATTATAATAGTATATAATTATTATACTATACTTCTAACATTCTTCTTCCTCCCATCCTTCCTGCCTTCCTCTCATAGAAGGTCATTGGTTATATCTTGAGCCTCTTCCACTCACTCCAGTCATGTACTTGCCTTAGTCATGCTGACTCATTTGTCCAAGAACTTCCAACTCAGTAGTATCAGCAGTAGATCCAAATCTTGAGAGAGCAAGAATTCCAAAGCAAGCCACAAAACAGAAATCAAGTTACCAAGTTGTGTTGGTACCACATTCTCTATTAACTGAATCTATTTTCCCTTCTCCTTTCTAACAGAAAACTTCTTCAAACAGGTATTCACCCTTTCCCCCTACACACCAATGCACTTGCCCCATTCAGTCAGCGGTTCCCTCAGAACACTAACTTGTTACCATGAGTGATTACCATCTTCAAATCCCGTTGCTTATTCCTGTTCTTTCCTAGGCAAAGCTGAGAGCATACACTCCTTCTTGACACAAATTCTCCTTAAGTACCACGTCATCTTACTTTTACTTAGGCTTCATTGATTATATGTTCTCATATTTACTGTGGACTGCACCTACATTTCTAATCTGCTTTATTGTGTTTTCATATAATTTGTGATAATTTCATATAATTCATATAATTTCATATAAAAGTGGTATGTCTTTACCACTAAAATATGAAAAAAAATCTCATTGATCCTATTTCACTTACAATAAAAGCTGTATTACATTGTTCTAAAAAAATTTTAGCAACTAATTTTTGTTTGCTTGAACTTGTTGATGGAAGTAGGAGTAAAGATTAGGGTGCACACCAACTACGTGGTAGCTCCATCAGCCTGCTCGTGAGCATGTTTTCTTGTAGTACTCTTGAACTCTGATAAACAAAAAGGTCACCTGTGAGATTATGGAACCATGCTAGGTCACCACAAACCATTACTTTGTTCTTTAAAGAACTGTAAAATGAGCAGGATTTAGTGGTTCATGTCTTTAATCCCAGCACTTGGGGAGGGAGAGGCAGGCAGATCGCTGTGAGTTTGAGGCCAGCTTGGTCTACAAAATGAGTCCAGAACAGCCAGGGCTATACAGAGACCCTGTCTCGAAAAACCAAAGAACTTTAAAATGCTAACATTTTCAGTCTAGCTGGTAATCATTTTAGCCTCAATATTTCTATATTTCTAGTTCTTTCTGAAGCAGTGTGGCAAAGATTGTGTTCTTTGACTTGTACTATCATTTATAATAATAGAGTTTGTTGCACATAACACAACAACACTATAATTTTTTTAACAACTGCTAAAAATAATTGGTGCCAAACATTAAGCAGTTTGTCAGCTAAATCTGTATACAAGATATAATAGATAGCCACAATTTAAGTAAATGAAGCAAATATGCTTTTAAAATGTATACTCATGAAATTTGTATATATTCTAAAGTTCATTTGTGATTCATTCTCATTCTAAATGTTCATTGACCTTTTCCATTTTAAAGCAATAGAATTGATGAATAAAAAACAGTTTTAATTATTGTCCAAATCATATTTTTAAATCCCTGTATATGAAATTTAATTAAAAGTCAAAGAAAAGGGTGACTTTCAATAAAATTATTGTCAGCACTTTGAAAATTAAATTCTGGCATATTAGTCATGTATATTAATTTGAAACAAAGTTCACACTCCTAGAATAATAATTTCTTATATTTCATAGACATCAGAAGTAAGAGATTTATTACCAAGGACTAGGAAATACTTATGCTAAATTGGTCTGTTGAATATTGTTACTCTTGGGATATGTTAAATGTTAAAATCAAAGCAAATTCTAAAGCAGCATCAAATGTCCTCTGTCTCTTTGGATTAATGCATGCTTTTATCTTTTATTTTGCAATAAGCTACATCTTAAGACTCTTATTCATCATCAGGTCATTAATGTGGCACATGGAAAAATATGTTGTTATGTATCTAATGCTGAAGAAGAGGCTCACATTTGCCTGAGCTTTCTTGCAATCACAGAAAAGAGTTCCTTTTATAATATTCAAATAATACATTCACAACATGTACATATAAATAACTTTTTATAAGTATAAGAAACATCTTGTAATGTACAATTCAAAACTCCATTATGGTGTGTGACTCTAGGTTAACAATAAATGCATTAAAATTTGTATATCTCAGTATGTATTGTTCTTTAATGTCAAAGATCTTACATGAACTACAGCAGTAAAGCGGTGGTTCCAGTGATAAATTATATTTTTTTAAGCATTGACTGTCCCAGTCCTGTTCTCAACATTTTAGGTGATTTAGTTATTCCTTTGAAAAACCCATGAAGCAGGCATGTTTGTTATTTTGTAATACACATAAATATTGCACAACACGAAAATTCCATGCAGATAATTGCTGCACAAGATGTTGAATAACATTGTTTGTTTATTTATTTTTGAGAATATAATATAATTAAAACATATTTCCCTTCTTTTTTCCCTTCCCAAAATCTTCCATATACCACTATCCACTCTATTTCAAATTCATACTCTTTTTAATTTATTTTTATTTACTTATTTTTTTATTAATTACATTTTATTCACTTTGTGTCCCTCCTATAGCTTCCTCCCACCTCCCCTTCTAACCCCTCTCTTCTTCCCTCTTTTCCACACATGCCCCTCCCCAAGTATACTGATAGGGGAGGTCTTCTTTTTCTTTCTTCTGATCCTAGTCTATTAGTTTTCATCAGGAATGGCTGCATTCATTGTCTTCCTCTGTGGCCTGGTAAGGCTGCTAACCCCTCAGGGGGAGGTGATCAAAGAGCAGGCCAATCAGTTCATGTCAGAGACAGTCCCTGTTCCCATTACTATGGAACCCACTTGGACACTGAACTGCCATGGGCTATATCTGTGCAGGGGTTCTAGGTTATCTCCATGCGTGGTCCTTGGTTGGAGTATCAGTCTCAGGAAAGACCCCTGTGCGCAGATTTTTTGGTTCTGTTGCTCTCCTTGTGGAGCTCCTGTCCTAGTTGTTGTTGTATGCAAATATGTCTGCACATACACATTCCTAAATATAACCTGTTTAGTCCTTATGTTCCTTTTATGCGTGTTTTCATGATATAAAGCCTTTATTACTAAGGATCCAGTGCGGTAGCAGAAACAGCATCTAGGCAAACACTAGGTTCACTTATCACAGTCCATTTCATCTACACAGTGTGTGTTTCCTTTCCAGATTGACCTGTCATTTATGCAATAAGCTTTGCTTAGGGAAAGCTAAGAAAATTCTTGGTATAATCTCTCTCCTTTCTAATTATGTAGCTAAGCCAGACAAACATTAGTGGCAGCTTTAGTGTTACTTGGGGCATTGTTATGGTGAAGCCTGTGCTCAGCTTCTTTCATCATCTGGCTGTATCGAGCTTTATTTTTATTTTTTTAAGGCTATATTGTAACAACATCTGCTGCTATCCCCAGATCAACAATACAACAAAAGGATGGCTGAGGAAGACAAGTGAAGTGGCCATCTCACAGAGACACAATTTTATGTAGTTATTTATGAAACAAATTCACTTTATAAGAGCAAAAAAGAACAACAATAACCTCAACGAAACACCACAATACCCGGTGTTGTCATCATAATAAGAGCAGATGTGGACGACAGAAAGGATACAGTCACCTGGGTTGTCTCCTCACAAAGTTCTAGCAGTGAAGCACAGAGATAGGGAATTAATACAAGCCTGTACAGTAATAACCCAATCACAATGAAACCCAGCATTAGCCAGAACTTCCTACCTCTTATCTCTGAGTCATTCCTCATGGCCCAAGATTGGCCTTATAGCCTGACAGCAAAACGACTACCACTCTTTTCCCAGATAAGTAGCAAAGACTTCATCCATAAAGTAAACTAGACAGGAAATAACTTTATCACCGTGCCTGGGTACTGAGTCCTTTGCTGGTGAAATCCAAAATATTGCAACCAGCAAGTGCAAATTCCTGTGTGGGGCATTCAAAACAGATGGTTTAGTGAAAATCAATGAATTAATTAAAGACACAGTTAAATCATTTAATTCTTTATCAGGGAAACCTAATGAAAAAAATTGAAGTGATTATAAAAAGCTAAAATGGATGGGAGGATGAAAAAAGGATGTTTCGATGAATTAGAGGCCAGTATGAAAATTCCATAAGTGAGCCTAGAGCCAGGCTGGGCTACACTGTAACACCCTGTTTTCATAGAATTCTTAGAGGTGAAAGACACACCAAACAAGTTGAACAAAGGAAGCAAACCAGAAGAAAGAAAGAATGAACTTAAAGGCTAGTTGTTTAAAAATACATGGGAATACAGGGAAGGACAAAGTAACAAACAATCAAACAAAAAGAATGAGAAAAACTTAATTTTTGATACAAAAAGATTAAATATTTGATTTATTGTTTGAAGAATGTGTGAGCACCAAATGAATAAGAAATTACTCACAACTCTTTACTGAATGACAACTGGGTCAGGGAGGAAATAAAGAAAGAAATTAAAGACTTCCTAGAATTCAATGAAAATGAAGATACAACATACCCAAACTTGTGGGACACAATAAAAGCAGTGTGAAGAGGAAAGGACACAGCACAAGGTGTCTTCATAAAGACATTCGTGGCATCTCATACAAGCAACTTAATGGCACACCTGAAAGCTCTGTTGGTCTCCTTTTGGAGCTCCTGTCCCATCCAGGTCTTTTTTTGTTTGTTTGTTTCTTCCTTTTTCTTTTTGTAAATATTAGTTACATTTTATTAACTTTGTATCCCAGCTGTAGGCAATTTTCTTGATAGATTCCATTTACGAAAGCCGAATCAAGGTTCAGATAAATAAATTAAATAGTCCTATATCCCTTAAGGAAATAGAAGCTGTCATCAAAACTCTCCTATCCAAAAAAAAGCCCAGGGACAGATGGTTTCTGCACAGAATTCTATCAGATCATCAAAGAAGAGCTAACAGCAATATTATTCAAACTATTCCACAAAACAGAAACAGAGGGAACATTACCAATATCACTCTATGAGACCCCAGTCACCTTTATACTTACACGGTACAAAGACCCAATGAAGAAAGAGAACTTCACACCATATTGCTTATGAACATTGTTGCAAAAATACTCAATAAAATACTCACAAACTGAATCCAAGAACACGTTAAAGATATCATCCACCATAACCAAGCAGGCTTCAACCCAGGCATGCAGGGGTGGTTCAACATAATGGAAATCCATCAGAGTAATCCACCATATAAATAAACTGAAAGAAAAAAAAATAAAACAAACCACATGATCATCTCTGAAAAAGCATTTGAAAAAAATCCAACACTAGTTTATGTTTAAAGTTTTGTAGAGATCAGGGATACAAGGCACATACCTAAACATAGTAAAAACAATATACAGCAAGCCTATAGCCAACATCAAACTGAATGGAGAGAAACTTAAATCAATTCCACTGAAATCAGGGACAAGACAAGGCTGCCCACTCTCTCCATATCTCTTCAACATAGTGCTGGAAGTCCTTGCTAGAGCAATAAGACAGTTGAAGGAGATCAAGGGGATACAGATTGGAAAGGAAGAATTCAAAACATCATAATTCACAGATGATATAATAGCATACATGAAGAACTATAAAATTCTACCAGAAAACTCCTTTAGCTGATAAATACCTTCAGCAAAGTGGCTGGATACAAAATTAATTTAAAAAAAAAAAACAAAAAACAACTGAAGCCCTCCTGTATACAAAAGACAAACAAACTGAGAAAAAAATTAGGGAAACAACATCATTCACAATAACAAAAAATAACATAAAATACCTTGGTGTGACTCTAACCAAGCAAGTGGAAAATCTGGAAAATACTTCAAGTCTCTGAAGAATGAAATTGAAGAAGATATCAGAAGATAGAAGGGATCTCCCATGCTCATGGATCAGTAGGATTAACATAGTGAAAATTAGCCATCCTACCAAAAGCAATGTACAGATTTAATGCAATTCTCACCAAAATATAATTCTTTACAGACCTTGAAAGAACAATTCTCAATTTCATATCGAAAAACAAAACCTCAGAATAGCTAAAACAATCCTGTACAGTAAAAGGTCTTCTGGAGGTATCTCTATCCTTGACCTCAAGCCATACTCTACAACACCAGTAATAAAAAATGGCATGGTACTGGCATAGACATAGACTGGTGGATCAATGTAATTGAATCAAAGATCCAGAAATAAACTCACATACCTATGGAAACTTGATTTTTGACAAAGAAGCCAAAATCGTACAATGCAAAAAAGGTAACATCTTCAACAAATGGTACTGGTCTAACTGGAAGTCAACATGTAGAAAAATGCAAATAGATCCATATTTATCACCCTTCCCTAATGTAAAGTCCATGTGGATGAAAGACCTCAACATAAAACCAGACATATTAAATGTGTTAGAAGAAAAAGTGGGGAAGAGCCTGGAACTAATTGACACAGGAAACAGCTTCCTACAGAACAGAACAGCTACAGCACAGACAGTATGATAAACAATCAATAAATAAGACCTTATGAAACAAAAGCCTCTGTAAAACAAAGGCCACTGTCAACAAAAAAATAACGACAGCCTTTAGAATAGGAAAAACTCTTTACCAAGCCTATATATGACAGAACGCTAATATCCAGAATATATAAAGAACTCAAGAACTTAAACACCAATAAACCAAGTAATCTAATTTTAAAAAAAAAATGGGGTACAGAGCTAAACAGAGAATTCTCAACAGAGATATAGTGAATGGTAGGGAAATACTTAAAGAAATGCTCAACGTTGTTAGTTATTCAGGAAATGCAAATCAAAATGACCGTGAGATTCCACCTCACACCATCAGAATGGTAAGATCAAACACTCAAGGGATACCACTTGCTGGAGAGGTTATGGAGAAAGGGGAACCCTCCTCCTTTCCTGGTAGGAATGTAACCCTGTACAACCACTTTGGAAAATCAATCTGGCGCTATCTCAGAAAATTAGGAATAGTGCTACCTCAAGATCCAGCTATAACCACTACTGGGCATATGTCTGAAAGCTGCTCAACCATACAACAAGGACATTTGCTCATCTCTGTTCATAGCAGCTTTATTCATAATAGCCAGAATCTTGAAACAACCTAGATATCCCTCAACTGAAGAATGGGTACAGAAGTTGTGGTACATTTACACAATGGAATACTATTCAGCTATTAAAAACAAAGAAATCATGAAATTTGCAGTCAAATTTTGGGAACTAGAAAAGGTCATTCAGAGTGATGTGACACAGAAGCAAAAAGACACATATGGTATGTACTCCCTTATAAGTGAATATTAGCCATATAATATAGGAAAAACATATTAAAATCTACAGTCCTAAAGAAGCTGAACAACAAGGACAACCCTAGGGAAGAGACTTAATCCTCATTGAGAAGGGCAAATAGGATAGACATTGGAAGTAGGAGAAGACAGGGAACAGGACAGGAGCCTTCCATTGGGGACCTCTGAAAGACTTTACCCGTCAGGGTATCAAAGCAGATGATGATACTCATAGCCAAACTTTGGGCAGAGTACAATGAATCTTATGGATAAAGGGGGAGATTGAAAGACCTGGAGGGGACAGAAACTCCATAAGGAGAAAAACCAAGCCAAAAACCTAGGCCCAGGTGGCCTGCAGAGACCAATACTCCAACCAAGGAACATGCATGGAAAGGACCTAGACCTTCTGCTCAGAGGAAGCCCATAGGCTGCTCAGTTTCCATGTGGGTTCCCTAGTAAGAGATACAGGGGATATCTCTGACATGAACTCAGTGGCCAGCTCTTTGATCACCTCTCCCTGGTCAGGGGGGGGGGGGGATGCAGCCTTTCCAGGCCACAGAGGGAAATGCTGCTTCCAGTCTTGATGAGACCTGATAGACTAGGGTCAGATAGAAGAGGAGGAGATCCTTCCCTATCAGTGGACTAGGGGAAGGGTATAGTGGGAGAAGAGGGAGGGTGGCTGGGAATGGGAGGAGATGAGGGGAGCTACAGCAGCATACAAAGTGAACAAATTATAATAAATCATAAATAAAAATAAATACAATAAATTAAAATAAAGAAATTTTCAGCCATATTAGAAAACCATCCAAATCCAGAGAAAACCCGAAACATACAGGTTCAGAAAGACCAAAATACACTAGTCACATTCAACGCAATCAAATCTTCCTCAGGTCATATTGTATAGAGCACTCAAAGCTTAAATGACAAAGTTCAGAATTTTGAGGTGGCAAGAGTAAAGGTATAATGTACCAGGGTGTTATAATTTACATGAGAACTCGCTCCTTAGCATAACCCTTTCAGACCAGAGGGAGTAGGGTGAAATGATTCCCATAGTATGGCCATAGGGAACTAGCCACAGTACAGCCAGTTGAGAGATACTGCTCACAGCAAAGCTCTGTGTTGAAGACTGAAAGAAAAAGACATTCTCACACAAACAAAAGCACAGGGAACTCACCTCCAACAGGAAGTACTAAAGAGAGTCTTCAAATGAAATTGACTGGCAAGAAGGAAAAATAGACGATGTGTGTCTTTCTCCTTCTGGGATACCTCACTCAGAATGATCTTTGCTAGATCCCACCATTTGCCTACAAATTTCATGATTTTCTTGTTTTTAATTGCTGAGTACTATCCCATTGTGTAAAAATACCACAATTTCTGTATCCATTCCTCCATCTGAGTTGTTTTCAGGTTCTGGCTATTAAGAATAAAGCTGTTACAAACATGGTTGAACAATTGTCCTTGCTGTGTACTTGAGCAACTTTTGGATGTATGCCTAGAAGTGGTATGGCTGTATCTTGAGGAAGCACTATTCCTAATTGTCTGAGAAAGCACCAGACTGATTTCCAAAGTGGTTGTACTGATTTACATTCCCACCAGCAATGGAGAAGGGTTCCCCTTTCTCCACAACCTCTCCAGCATGTGTTGTCATTTGAGTTTCTGATCTTAGCCATTTTTATGGGTGTAAGGTGAAATCTCAGGGTCGTTTTGATTTGCATCTCTCTGATGGCTAAGGATGTTGAGCATCTCTTTAAGTGTTTCTCTGCCATTCCATATTCCTCTATCGAGAATTCTCTGTTTAACTCTGTACCCCATTTTTTGATTGGATTGCTTGATTTATTGCTTTTTTTCTTTTTTTATTAATTACACTTTATTCATTTTGTATCTCCCCATAAGCCCCTCCCTCCTCCCCTCCTGATTCCACCCTCCCCTTTCTGCATGCATGCCCCTCCCCAAGTCCACTGATAGGGGAGGTTCACCTCTCCTTTCTGATCTTAGTCTATCAGTTCTCATCAAAAGTGGATGCATTGTCCTCTTCTGTGGCCTGGTAAGGCTGCTCCCCCCTCAGGGGGAGGTGATCAAAGAGCAGGGCAATCAGATTATGTCAGAGGCAGTCCCTCTTCTCATTACTAGGTAACCCACTTGGACACTGACCTGCCATGGGCTACATCTGTGAAGGGATTCTAGGTTATCTCCACGAATAGTCCTTGGTTGGAGTATGAGTCTCTGGGAAGTTCACTGTGTTCAAATTTTCTTGTTCTGTTGCTCTCCTTGTGGAGTTCCTGTCCTCTCCAGCTCTTACTATTTCCCACTTCTTACATAAAATTCTATTCACTCTGCCCGACAGTTGGACATCAGGCTCAGCATCTGCTTTGATAGTCTGCAGGGCAGAGGCTTTCAGAGGCCCTCTGTGGCATGTTCCTAGTTTGTTTCCTGTTTTCTTCTCCTGGCTTTCAGAGGCCCTCTGTAGTAGGTTCCTAGATTGTTTCCTGTTTTCTTCTTCTGATGTCCATTTTCTTTGCCTTTCAGGATGGGGATAGAGCGTTTTAGTTAGAGTCCTCTCTCTTGCTTAGTTTCTTTAGATGCACAGATTTTAGTGGGTTTGACCTATGTTGTATGTCTATATGAGTGAGTATATACCGTGTGTGTATTTTTGCTTCTGGGACAACTAACTGAGGATGATCCTTTCCAGGTCCCACCATTTACCTGCAAATTTCATGATTTCCTTATTTTTCATTGCTGAGTAATACTCCATTGTATAGATTTACCATAATTTCTACATCCATTCTTCAGTTGAGGGGCATCTGGGTTGTTTCCAGCTTCTGGCTATTACAAATAAGGCTGCTACAAACATGGTTGAGCAAATGTCCTTTTTGTGTACTTGAGCCTCTTTTTTTGGATATATGCCTAGGCTATATGGCTGGATCTTGAGGAAGCGCTATTCCTAGTTGTCTGAGAAAGCACCAGATTGATTTCCAGAGTGGTTGTACAAGTTTACATTCCCACCAGCAGTGGAGAAGGGTTCCTCTTTCTCCACAACCTTTCCAGCATGTGTTGTCACTTGAGTTTTTGATCTTGGCCATTCTGATGGGTGTAAGGTGAAATCTCAGGGTTGTTTTCATTTGCATTTCCCTAATGGCTAATGAGGTTGAACATTTCTTTAAGTGCTTCTCTGCCATTCGATATTCCTCTATTGAGAATTCTCTGTTTAGCTCTGTTCCCCATTTTTTTTTTACAAGCAATATAGTTTATTCACATTAAGGTGAGTCCATACACATGATTCTGTCTATACAATAAGAAAGTATAATACATCTGATGTTTTCTATGTAGGGAGAAAACATTTTTCTTTTTTTTTTTTTTTGAATTTTATTTTTTTCTTATCAGTTACATTTTATTAACTCTGTATCCCAGCCGTGTCTTGATCCCTCATTCCCTCCCAGTCCCTCCCTCCCTCCCTCATCTCCACCGTGCCCCTTGCCAAGTCCACTGATAGGGGGGACCTCCTCCCCATTCATCTGATCCTGTTTTATCAGGTATCTTCAGGACTGGCTGCAAAGCTCTCCTCTGTGGCCTAACAGGACTGCTCCTCCCTTGGGGGGTGGGGAGGCCAAAGAGCCAGTCATTGAGTTTCTGTTAGAAATAGTCCTTGTTCCCCTCACTATGGGAAGCCAATTGGTACTGACCTACCACAGGCTACATCTGAGCAGAGGTTCTAGGTTACATTCATACATGGTCCTTGGTTGAATGTCAGTCTCAGAAAAGACCCTGTGCCCAGATATATTTGGTCCTTGTGGAGCTCCTATCCTTTCCTCAACAGATTAACTCCCCACCCCTTCTTTCTTATGATTCCCTGTACTCTGCCACAGGTATGGTCATGAGTCTTTGCTTTGAAAACACTGCTAGTTAGAGTCTTTCAGATGCGCTCAGTAGACTCCTGTCATATGTTCAATGTGCATTCCATCTGTCTTTCAAAACGAGGATTGATAATCTTACCCCATGTCCACTCTCTTGATTATCTTTTTTAGGTGTATAGATTTTATTTTGTTTATCATATCTTATAGGTCTATATAAGTGAGTATATACCGTGTTTGTCTTTCTCCTTCTGGGATATTTCACTCAGGATGATCTTTTCTAGATCCCACCATTTGCCTGCAAATTTCATGATTTCCTCCTTTTTGATTGCTGAGTAGTATTCCATTGTGTAAAAATACCACAATTTCTGTACCCATTCCTCCGTTGATGGACATCTGGGTTGTTTCTCAGTTCTGGCTATTACAAATAAAGCTGCAATAAACATGGTTGAGCAAATATCCCTTTTGTGTAAGTGGATTACTTGGTTTGCTGCTTTTCAGCTTCTTTAGTTCTTTATATATACTGGATATGAGTCCTATGTCAGATAAAGGGTTAGTGAAGATTCTTTCCCAATCTGTAGGCAGTCGTTTTGTTTTGATGATGGTGTCCTTTGCTTTACAGAAGCTTTTCAATTTCATGAGGTCCCATTTATTGATTGTTGCTCTTAGAGCCTGTGCTGTTGGTGTTCTGTTCAGGAAGTTGTCTCCTGTACAAATGAGTTGTAGGCTGTTCCCCACTTTTTCTAACAGATTTAGGGCATCTGGTTTTATGTTGAGGTCTTTGATCCACTTGGACTTCAGTTTTGTGCAGGGTGATAAGTATGGATCTATTTTCATTTTTCTACATGTAGACATCCAGTTGGACCAGCATCATTTGTTGAAGATGCTATCTTTTTTCCATTGTATGGTTTTGGCATTTTTGTCAAAGATTAGGTGTCCATAAGTGTGTGGGTTTATTTCTGGGTCCTCTGTTCAGTTCCATTGATCCACCATTCTGTTTCTATGCCAGTACCATGCAGTTTTTAAAACTGCTGCTCTATAGTACAACTTAAGATGAGGGATGAAGATACCTCCACAAGATCTTTTATTATAGAGGATTGTTTGAGCAATTCTCGGTTTCTTGTTGTTCCATATAAAGTTGAGAATTTTTCTTTCCAGGTCTGTAAAGAATTGTGTTGGTAATTTGATGGGAATTGCATTGAATCTGTAGATTGCTTTTGGTAGATGGCCATTTTTACTATGTTAATCCTGCCAAGCCATGAGCATCTGAGATCTTTCCTTCTTCTGATATCTTCTTCTAATTCTTTCTTCAGAAACTTGAAATTTTTTTTATACAAGTCTTTGACTTACTTGATTAGGGTTACTCCAATGTACCTTATGTCATTTGGGGCTATTGTGAAGGGTGCTGTTTCCCTAATTTCTTTCTCAGCCCTTTTGTCATTTGTATACAGGAGTGCTACTGATTTTTTTGAGTTAATTTTGTATCCGGCCACTTTGCTGAAGGTATTTATCAGCTGTAGGAGTTCCCTGGTAGAGTTTTTGGGGTCACTCACGTATTCTATCATATCATCTGCAAATAGTGATAATTTGACTTCTTCCTTTCCAATTTGTATCCCCTTGATCTCCTTCAACTGTCTTATTGCTCTAGCAAGGACTTCCAGCACTATGTTGAAGAGTTTGGAGAGGGTGGGCAGCCTTGTCTTGTCCCTGATTTCAGTGGGATTGCTTTAAGTTTTTCTCTGTTCAGTTTGATGTTGGCTATAGGCTTGCTGTAAATCGCCTTTACTATGTTTAGATATGTGCTTTGTATCCCTGATAGCTCCAATACTTTAAACATGAATGGATGTTGGATTTTGTCAAATGCTTTTTCAGCATCTAGGGAGATTATCATGTGCTTTTTTTTTCTTTCAGTTTGTTAATATGGTGTATCACATTGATGGATTTCCGTATATTGAACCCCCCCTGCATACCTGGGTTGAAGCCTACTTGGTCATGGTGGATGATATCTTTGATGTGTTCTTGTATTTGGTTTTCAAGTATTTTGTTGAGTATTTTTGTGTCAATGTTCATAAGGGAGCTTGGCCTGAAGTTCTCTTTTTTGGTTGGGTCTTTGTGAGGTTTAGGTACCAAGGTGACTGTGGCTTCATAGAATGAGTTTGGTAATGTTCCTTCTGTTTTTATTTTGTGGAATAGTTTGAAGAGAATTGGAGTTAGCTCTTCTTTGAAGGTCTGGTAGAATACTGCGCTGAAACCATCTGCTCCTGGCTTTATTTGGATGGGAGACTTTCGATGGCTCCTTCTATTACCTTGGGTGATATAGGACTATTTAATTGATTTACCTGGTCTTGATTTAGCTTTGGTAAGTGGAATCGATCAAGAAAATTGTCCATTTCATTTAGATTTTCAAATTTTGTTGCATATAGATTTTTTTCCTTTTCTTTTTTTCTTTTTTGAATTTTATTTTTTCCTTATCAGTTACATTTTATTAACTTTGTATCCCAGCCTTCCTTCCCTCCCTCATCTCCATCTTGCCCCTTTCCAAGTCCACTTATGGGGGGGGGGGCTCCTCCCCATTCATCTGATCCTGTTTTATCAGGTATCTTCAGGACTGGCTGCAAAGCCCTCCTCTGTGGCCTAACAGGACTGCTCCTCCTTTGGGGGGTGGGGAGGCCAAAGAGCCAGTCATTGAGTTCCTGTTAGAAATAGTCCTTGTTCCCCTTACTTTGGGAAACCAATTGGTTACTGAGCTAGCACAGGCTACATATGGGCGGAGGTTCTAGGTTATATCCATACATGGTCCTTGGTTGAATGTCAGTCTCAGAAAAGACCCTGTGCCCAGATATATTTGGTCCTTGTGGAGCTCCTATCCTTTCCCCATCAGACTAACTCCCCACCTCTTCTTTCTTATGATTCCCTGTACTCTGCCAAAGGTTTGGTCATGAGTCTTTGCTTTGAAAACACTGCTAGTTAGAGTCTTTCAGATGCACTCAGTAGACTCCTGTCATATGTTCAATGCACATCCCATCTGTCTTTCTAAACGAGGATTGATCATCTTACCCCATCTCTGCTCTCTTGTTTATCTTTTTTAGGTGTATAGATTTTATTTTGTTTATCATATCTTATAGGTCTATATAAGTGAGTATATACCGTGTTTGTCTTTCTCCTTCTGGGATATTTCACTCAAAATGATCTTTTCTAGATCCCACCATTTGCCTGCAAGTTTCATGATTTCCTCCTATTTGATTGCTGAGTAGTATTCCATTGTGTAAAAATACCACAATTTCTGTACCCATTCCTCCATTGACGGACATCTGGGTTGTTTCTCAGTTCTGGCTATTACAAATAAAGCTGCAATAAACATGGTTGAGCAAGTATCCCTTTTCTGTACTTGAGCAAACTTTGGGTATATACCTAGCATTGTTATAGCTGGGTCTTGAGGAAGCACTATTTCTGATTGTCTTAGAAAGCATCAGATAAATTTCCAGAGTGGTTGTACCAGTTTACATTCCCACCAGCAGGGAGGAGGGTTCCCCTTTCTCCACAATCTCTCCAGCATGTGTTGTCACTTGAGTTTTTCATTTTGGCCATTCTGATGGGTGTAAGGTGATATTTCAGGGTCGTTTTAATTTTCATTTCCCTGATGGCTAATGAGGGTGAGCATTTCTTTCAGTGTTTCGCTGTCATTCGATATTCCTCTACAGAGAATTATCTGTTTATCTCTGTTCCCCATTTTTTTATTGGATTACTTGGTTTGTTGCTTTTCAGCTTCTTTAGTTCTTTGTATATACTGGATATGAGTCCTATGTCAGATAAAGGGTTAGTGAAGATTCTTTCTCAATCTATAGGCAGTCGTTTTGTTTTGATGACAGTGTCCTTTGCTTTACAGAAGCTTTTCAGTTTGATGAGGTCCCATTTATTGATTGTTGCTCTTAGAGCCTGTGCTGTTGGTGTTCTGTTCAGGAAGTTGTCTCCTGTACAAATGAGTTGTAGGCTGTTCCCCACTTTTTCTTCTAACAGATTTAGGGCATCTGGTTTTATGCTGAGGTCTTTGATCCACTTGGACTTTAGTTTTGTGCAGGGTGATAAATAGAGATCTATTTTCATTTTTCTTCATGTGGACATCCAGTTGGACCAGTACCATTTGTTGAAGATGCTGTCTTTTTTCCATTGAATGGTTTTGGCATCTATGTCAAAAATCGAGTATTCAAAGGTGTGTGGGTTTATTTCTGGGTCTTCTATGCGGTTCCATTGATCCTCCTTTCTGTTTTTATGCCAATACCATGCAGTTTTTATTACTATTGCTCTGTAGTACAACTTGAGATCGGGGATGGAGATACCTCCAGATGATCTGTTGTTGTACAGGATTGTTTTGGAGATTCTGGGTTTTTGGTTTCTCCATATGAAGCTGAGAATCTTTTTTTCAAGGTCTGTAAAGAATTGAGTTGGTATTTTCATGGGGATTGCATTGAATGTGTAGATTGCTTTTGGCAGGATGGCCATTTTCACAATGTTAATCCTACCAATCCATGAGCACGGGAGATCTTTCCATCTTCTGAGATCTTCTTCAATTTCTTTCTTCAGAGACTTGAAGTTTTTTTTCTAACAGGTCTTTCACTTGCTTGGTTAGTGTCACCCCAAGGTACTTTATGTGGTTAGTGGCTATTGTAAAGGGTGTTGTTTCCCTAATTTCTTTGTCTGCCATTTTGTCTTTGGTATACAGGAGGGCTTCTGATTTTTTTGAGTTGATTTTGTATCCTGCCACTTTGCTGAAGGTGTTTATCAGCTGGGGGAGTTTTCTGGTTGAATTTTTGGGGTCGCTCATATATACTATGATATCATCTGCGAATAGTGACACTTTGACCTTTTCCATTCTGATTTGTATCCCCTTGATCTCCTTTAGTTGTCTTATTGCTCTGGCTAGGACTTCAAGTACTATGTTGAAGAGATATGGAGAGAGTGGGCAGCCTTGTCTCGTACCTGATTTCAGTGGGACTGATTTAAGTTTCTCTCCATTGAGTTTGATATTGGCTATAGGCTTGCTGTATATTGCCTTTATTATGTTTAGATATGTGCCTTGTATCCCTGATCTCTCCAAGACTTTAAACATGAATGGGTGTTGGACTTTGTCAAATGCTTTTTCAGCATCTAAGGAGATGATCATGTGGTTTTTCTCCTTCAGTTTGTTTATGTGGTGGATTACATTGATGGATTTCCGTATGTTGAACCACCCTTGCATGCCTGGGATGAAGCCTACTTGGTCGTGGTGGATGATATCTTTGATGTGTTCTTGGATTTGGTTTGCAAGTATTTTATTGAGTATTTTTGAGTCAATGTTCATAAGAGAGATAGGTCTGAAGTTCTCTTTTTTTTGTTGGGTCTTTGTGTGGTTTAGGTATCAGGGTTGCTTCATAGAATGAGTTTGGTAATGTACCTTCTATTTCTATTTTGTGGAATAGTTTGAGGAGAATTGGTGTGAGCATTTCTTTGAAGGTCTGGTAGAATTCTGCGCTGAAACCATCTGGCCCAGGGCTTTTTTTGGAGGGGAGACTGTGAATGACTGTTTCAATTTCCTTGGGGAATATAGGGCTATTCAGTCTTTCTACTTGATCTTGACTTAATGTTGGAAGATGGAATCTATCAAGAAAATTGTCCATTTCATTTAGGTTTTCAAAATTTGTGGCATATAGGCTTTTGTAGTATGACCTAACGATTGTTTGAATTTCCTCAGTGTCTGTAGTTATGTCACCCTTTTTATCTCTGATTTTGTTGATTTGGATAGATTCTCTCTGCTTTTTAGTTAGTTTGGTTAAGGGTTTGTCTATCTTGTTGATTTTCTCAAAGAACCAGCTTTTTGTTTCATTGATTCTTTGAATAGTTTTATTTTCTAACTGATTGATTTCAGCCCTGAGTTTGATTATTTCCAGTCGTCTGCTCCTCTTGGGTGTATCTGCTTCTCTTTTTTTTTCTAGGGTTTTCAGTTGGGCCATTAAGTTGTTTGTATGTGATGTTACAAATTTCTTCTTGTAGGCACTTAGTGCTATAAATTTTCCCCTGAGCACTGCTTTCAATGTGTCCCATAAATATGGGTATGTTGTGCCTTCATTTTCATTGAATTCTAGGAAGTCTTTAATTTCTTTCTTTATTTCTTCCTTAACCCAGCTGTCATTGAGTAACAAGTTGTTCAGTTTCCATTTGCGTGTAGGCTGTTTGTTATTTCTGTTGTTGTTGAGGTCCAGCTTTAGTCCATGGTGGTCAGATATAATACAAGGGATTATTTCAATCTTTTTCTATCTGTTGAGGCTTGCTTTATGACCAACTATATGGTCTATTTTGGAGAAGGTTCCATGCGGTGCTGAAAAGAAGGTATACTCTTTTGAGTTTGGATGAAAAGATCTGCAGACGTCTATTAGGTCCATTTGATTTAGGGTCTCTGTAAGTGTTTTATTTCCCTATTTGTTTTCTGTCTAGTTGATCTGTCCCTTGATGAGAGTGGAGTGTTGAAGTCTCCCACTATTAGGGTTTTAGGATCAATGTGTGATTTAAGCTTTAATATTGTTTCATTTACGAATGTAGGTGCTCTTGTATTTGGGGCATAGATATTCAAAATTGTCATGTCCTCTTGGTGGATTTTTCCTTTGATGAGAATATAGTGGCCGTCCTTATCTTTTTTGATTAACTTGGGTTGAAAGTCTATTTTATTAGATATTAGGATGGCTACTCCCGCTTGTTTTCTGGAACCATTTGCTTGAAAGACAGTTTTCCAGCCTTTTACTCTGAGGTAGTGTTTATCATTTTTGCATAGGTGTGTATCTTGGATGCAACAGAATGATGGATCCTGTTTCCGCAACCATTCTGTTAGTCCGTGTCTTTTAATTGGGGAGTTGAGTCCATTGATGTTGATAGAAACCAGTGACCAACAATTGTTACTTACTTTAGATGTGGTGTTAGTGGTGTCACTGAGTTTCATTGCTTGTCTTCTTTTGTTTTTTTTGTTGTGTAGTTATCTATTTCCTCTGTTTCCTTCGATGTAGTTGTTTTCTTTGGTTTGGAGTTTCCCTTCTAGTAACTTCTGTAGAGCTGGGTTACTATGTAGATATTGTTTAAATTTGGTTTTGTCTTGGAATATCTTGAATTCTCCGTCTATGTTGATTGAAAGTTTTGCTGGGTATAGTAGTCTGGGTTGGAATCTGTGGTCCCTTAAGGACTGTATGATTTCTGTCCAGGCCCTTCTGGCTTTCATAGTTTCTGTTGGGAAATCTTGTGTGATTCTGATACGTCTACCTTCATATGTTACTTGGCCTTTTTCCCTTGCTGCTTTTAGAATTTTTTCTTTGTTTTGTAGGTTCAGTGTTTTGACTATGATGTGACGTGAAGAATTTCTTTTCTGGTCTAGTCTACTTGGTGTTCTGTAGGCCTCTTGTATGTTTATGGCCATCTCCTTCTTTAAGTTGGGAAAGTTTTCTTCTATAATTTTCTTGAAAATATTTTTCGGACCTTTGAGCCTGATGTCTTCTTTTTCTTCTATTCTTACTATTCTTAGGTTTTGTCTTTTCATGGTGTCCTTGATTTCTTGGATGTTTTGTGTTTGGAACTTTCTGATTTTATTTTTTCTTTGAGAGACGTGTCAATTTGCATATAGACTTTTGAAGTAAGTCCTAATTATTGTTTGGATTTCCTCAGTGTCTGTAGTTATGTGCCCCTTTTCATTTCTGATTTTGTTGATTTGGATGGTGTCTCTCTGCCTTTTAGTTAGCTTGGCTAAGGGTTTGTCTATCTTGTTGATCTTCTCAAAGAACCAGCTCTTGGTTTCCTTGATTCTTTGAATTGTTTTATTTGTTTCTAATTGATTGATTTCAGCCCTGAGTTTGATTATTTTCAGCTGTCTACTCCTTTTTGGTGTGTCTGCTTTTTCTTTTTCTAGTGTTTTTAAGTGAGCCATTAAGTTGCTTAAATGACATGTCTCAAATTTCTTCTTGAAGGCACTTAGTGCTATGAACTTTCCTCTTAGCACTGCTTTCATTGTGTCCCACAGGTTTTGGTATGTTGTGTCTTCATTTTCATTGAGTTCTAGGAAGACACTAATTTCTTTCTTTATTTCTTCCCTGACCCAGCTGTCATTTAGTAGTAAATTGTTCAGTTTCCATGTGTGTGTAGGCTTTTTGTTATTTCTGTTGTTGTTGACGTCCAGCTTTATTCCATGGTGATCAGACAGGATACAGGGGATTATTTCAATCTTCTTGTATCTGTTGAGGCTTGCTTTGTGTCCAACTATATGGTCTATTTTGGAGAAGGTTCCATGAGGTGCTAGGAAGAAGGTAAATTCTTTTTTGTTTGGGTGTAAGGTTCTGTAAATGTCTCTTAGGTCCATTTGATTCATGACCTTTGTTAGAGATATTGTTTCTTTGTTTTATTTCTGTTTTGTTGACCTGTCCTTTGTTGAGAGTGGGGTGTTGAAGTCTCCCACAATTAGTGTGTGGGTATCTATGTGTGGTTTAAGTTTTGTCAATGTTTCTTTCACAAATGTGGGTGCTCTTGTATTTGGGGCATAGATGTTCAGGATTGTGATGTCTTCCTGGTGGAATTTTTCCTTGATGAGTATGAAGCGTCCTTCCCCATCTCTTTTGATTAATTTTTGTTGAAAGTCTATTTTATCAGATATTAGAATGGCTACACCTGCTTGCTTCTTGCATCCATTTGCTTGGAAAGCCATCTTCCATCCCTTTACCCTCAGGTAATGTCCATCTTTGTGACTTAGGTGTGTTTCTTGTATACAACAGATTGCTGGGTTTTGTTTACGTATCCATTCTGTTAGTCTTTGTCTTTTTATTGGAGAATTAAGTCCATTGATGTTGAGTGAGATTAATGACCAGTGGCTGTTAGACCCTTTGAATTTGATGTTGGCTGTGGTCATACGGTTGTGTGCTTGGTTGCTTTTTGTTTTACTGTAGTGAGGTCATTTATTTCCTTTGTTTTCTTGAATGTAGCTAGTTTTCTTGGGTTGTATTTTCCCTTCTAGTGTCTTCTGTAATGCCAGATTTGTTTGTAGGTATTGTTGAAATTTGTTTTTGTCATTGAATATCTTGTTTTCTTCGTCTATGAGTACTGAGAGTTTTGCAGGGTATAGTAGGCTGCGCTGACATCTGTGTTCTCTTAGGGTCTTCATGATATCCGTGCAGGCCCTTCTGGCTTTCATAGTCTCTGTTGAAAATTCAGGTGTGATTCTAATGGGTTTGCCATTATATGTTACTTGGCTTTTTCTCTTGAAGCTTTTAGTATTTTTTCTTTGTTCTGTATAGTTACTGTTTTGATTATTATGTGGCAGAAGGATTTTCTTTTCTGGTCTAATTTATTGGGTGTTCTGTAGGCCTCTTGTATTCTTATTGGCCTCTCCTTTAAGTTGGGGAAATTTTCTTCAGTGATTTTGTTGAAAATATTTTCTGGGCCTTGGTGCATGGAATCTTCTTTTTCCTCTATTACTATTATTCTTAGGTTTTGTCTTTTTACGTTGTCTTTAATTTTTTGGACGGTCTGTGTCAGGAAATTTTTAGATTTAACATTTTCTTTGACAGATACATCTATTTCTGCCATTGTATCTTCCACACCTGAGATCCTTTCTTCCATCTCTTGTAGCCTATTGGTTATGCTAACCTCTGTAGTTCCTGCTTTCTTCCCTAAGTTCTTTCTCTCCACAATTTGTGTTTTTTTTTTTTTTTAATTTTTCCAATTCTATCTTCAGGAGTCATTTTGTTGTTTTCCTTCACCTGTCTGACTGTATTTTCCTGTTTTTCCTTCAATTCCTTCAGCTGTTTGTTTGAACATTCCTCTTTTTCTTTTATTTCATTCAGTGATTTAAGCATTTCCTCTCTAAAGGCCACAAACTGGCTGCAGCTTCCTCTATTTCTTTTCATATTTTATTTGTTTCCTCTGTTATTTTCTTCATGAGCATAGATGTTAGGTCATCTTCTTGAATTTCAATTATGCTGGGATGTCTAGGGTTATTGCCCCTGGATAACTGGGTTCTGGAGATGCCATATTGCTCTGGCTTTTGTTGGTTGAACTTTTATGCTGTCCTCTACCCATTGGGCTATCTTAGGTGTTTGAAGTTAGTTTCTGGTTGTTCTTGGACTCCTGTGGTAGAGAGAATCCCTTTGGCAGGAAGATGGCTTTTCCTGAAGGAAGCCTTCTCAGTTTTTTGGGTATAGTCACTTGATGGCCGGTATTTTTCTGGAGTTGCTACAGCTCACCTTAGGCATAGAGACCTGGGTGGTAACTGTGGTCCTTATTGGTCAAGAGGGCTCTCCTCCCACCGGTAGAAGTCCTGGAGACAGCTGCCCTCCTTCTGGATTTCTTGCTGTAAATTTAGTGATCAGCTGCTCTAACCTGTGTGTCTCGTGGTTTGGTCGGTTTTGTTAGGGATCACTGGTTGCCCCTTGGAGCAGTATCTGGGGGTTGATCTCATGGTTCCCGGTCTTTTGTAATTCTGAGGTTGTGGTTCTGTTTCCCCAGACCCCAAGAGGTAATCTTTGGCGTGTGAGCACTGCTCTCCTGGTAACAGCAGGCTATCTGGGGCACAGCAGTTCCCTGGGTTGGGCCAGTCTGTAGGACCTTTTTCGGGGATATACTGGGTTGCCTAAGTCTGTCCCCTTTGCTTTGTTCCTTCTTCCTTGGGAGGGTTTCTCCAGACAGTGACTCCAAGATTCTGGTGTCTTGGGGCACACAGTTCTGTCTGTAAGGAGTAGCTGGTACAAACCGGGTCTCTGGGCGGCCAGAGTTTGTGCCCGCCTGCTAGTCTGCGGGAGCTGGGTTCCCAAAAACTCTGTGCTCCCTGCTTGTGCCCGGATCTGTGATGGCTGGGCGTACTTTCCTGTTTGTGGTCTGTGGTCTGCTAGACTTTCCCCAGGCAAAGCCTAGGTGACCCAAGCAGCACGGTTTCTTCCTTCCCTGTGGGGCCCTCTCCAGACAGGGATTCCCAGTCTCTGTTGCACTGGGGCAGCAGCTCTTCTGTACTGGTGAGCTGGGCGTGCAGCTCTCTGCGCAGCAGGAGCTCAGTTGTGATGGCAGCGGGTACCTGCGGTCAGTGAGATCTTCCAGGGAAAGACTGGGTGACCTGTGATCAGACTCGCAACTTTCCTTCCTTGTGGGGTTTTCTTGCGACTGGGACTCCCAGTCTCTGGCACCCTTGTGCCCACTGATCCACCTGGGAAAGTGATAGGGACATGCAAGCGTGCGGCTCCAGCCCGGAGACCCAATGCCCACATTACCCGGGATCTCTTCCGGGTTCTGGCTGGGCAGCCCAAGAGTGGACCCGACCAATTCCCATGCCATGGGAGCCTCCCCTCACCTGGGAAACATGATCATTGTAGTTTTAGGGCCCAGAGTTCAGTCTCCTGTCGCTGCACGGAGAATGCTGTCCTGCTTCTCAGACACAGTGCTCTCCCAGGGGCGCCACCATCTTCACTAATCCGCTTTTTAACTTCTTTAGTTCTTTATATATTCTGAATAACAGCCCTCTGTCAGACATAGGGTTGGTGAAGGTATATACTCACTGATTTCTACTTATAAGATATGATAAACATAATGAAGACTTTACACCTAAAGAAGATAAACAAGAGGGAAGACCCAGGTAAGATGATCAATCCTCACTTAGAAAGACAAATGAGATGGACATTGGATGTAGGAGAAAACAAGTAACAGGATAGGAGCCTACTGCAGAGGGTCTCTGAAAGACTCTGCCTAGCAGTGTTCTAAAGCAGATACTAAGACTCATAACCAAACCTTCAGCAGAGTGCACGGAGTCATATGAAAGAAGGGGAGTTAGTATGACCTGGAGAGAATAGGAGCTCCAAAAGGACCAAATATATCTGGGCACAGGGGTCTTATATGAGACTGTTTCTCCAAGAAGGACCATGTATGGATCTAACCTAGAACCTCTGCTTGGATGTAGCCCGTAGTTGCTCAGTAACCAAGTGGGTTTTCCTAGTAAGGGGAACAGGGACTATTTTTGACATGAACTCAATAGTGGGCTCTTTGACTTCCCTACCCCACAAGGGAGGAGGAACCCTGCTAGGCCACAGAAGAGGACTTTGCAGCCAGTGCTGAAGATACCTGATAAAAGAGGGTACGATGAAAGGGGAGAGGTCCTCCCCTATCAGTGGACTTGGAAAGGGGCAGGGAGGAGATGAGAGAGGGAGGGTGGGATTGGGAGGAAATGAGGGAGCAGGATACAGCTGGTATACAGAGTTGATAAAATGCAACTAATAATAAAAATTAAAAAAAAAGAAGGAAAAATAGGAAGGTGGTATATTCAGTGCAAAGGGTAACTACATATTAGTTTAGAACCCAGTAAACATGGTGTGCTTGATATGAAGACCAAAAGAGACAAAATAACTATGTTCATACATTATGATATAGGTCATGTGTAGAGAGGTAAAATGGAACATCAAAAATTCTGTTTTATGGAGGGATGTAATATACATGAAATTTCTTTACTTCTGTCAATTTATTTCCTCTCAAAATAGGTTATTATAATTAATGTTTTTGCAAACCATATGGTAACCACAGAATATGAATCTATGATTCACAAAGCAAAAGCAATAAATTAATATCAAAATATACAATTGGAAAAAAAACCACTTATCCATAGAGGTAGACTTTAAGTCAAAGAGAAAATAAAAGTAAATTACAATAAAAAGTAATAGATTAATGACAATTGGAGCTTCATATCAATAATTACCTTAAATGGAAATGCCTTTAATTTTATAATTAAAAGTCATGAACACATAGAATATGCTGTAACAATACACACAATTCTTCTGCAAGGATACCCTTAGAAGAGATAGAAGAAGTTATCCCATGCAAATGAAATTCAAACAAAGAAATAACAAACATTTTTATATGAACAAAAGAGTAAAGACAAATAAAAACAAAAAAAAATGAGATCTCATATCTGATGTCAGAAAGAGTCTTTACCTTCTACCAAACTTAGAACTGAGATAGAATTGATAAGTTGAAAAAAAGTCTTCATCAAAGGAAGGGCCAGCATCTTGTTTCTTTCTCAGTACTAGCAAACATTTACAGAATATCAAAGAGCAATTCTGATATTTCTTCATATAATTTCAGAGGAGAGAAAAATATTTCAAAATAACCCTACTAGCCCAACATTGCATGGATACTTAAAACAAAACAAAACAAAACAAGGATGACATTGATGATATATTAAGTGACTTAACCAATAGAAGACGACACATACTACTTGAGCTCACACACGACAGTGAAATTAGATAAAGTCCAAAAAAAGAGATCTATTGACTTCCTTATAGAAACAGTGTCAACTAAAATTCAAGTAACAATAACAAACCAATACTTTCATTAATTTTTGAAATTTTTATCTATATAGTTTCATACATGTAATAGGATATATATATATATATTTTTTTCCCAATTATTCTTCTCTTACCCTTCCTTGTAGTGCGGAGTTTGACTAGTATACCTTCTACTTCCAGTGGCTACATTATTGAAGAAAATGACCCCACCTACCCCAGCAACTGTTAGTTGCCAACAGGTCCTGAGGGAGCAGTAGAGCATGTGGCCCAATCATGTGCAGGTAGCACAGCTGCCTGTGTGCCCATGCTTGCTGTATAGTACTAGGGATAGCCTTTCTGGGCTCTCCTAGTCTCCCGTTTTACACGATTTCTGCTTGCTCTTCTGAGATGTCCGCTGGGCCTTGAAGGGTGGTATGACATAAATGTCGCATTTAGAACAGTGACTGTTGTCAATTCCTGCTTGCTTTAGTGCTATGGTATTATTTCCCAGTTGAAAATACCCGCAATTACCTCTGGGTGTCAGTAACGGACTTTTGCCAAATGTTCCAGTCCTCCTAGCTGGAGTTTATGAGACACTATCAAATTTATTTGAGAGGGGGCGTTTTCTCTCTCTCTCTCTCTCTCTCTCTCTCTGTGTGTGTGTGTGTGTGTGTGTGTGTGTGTGTGTATCAGGGAGCGGGGCGGGGGGAAGACTAACCGAATCACAACGAATCACAAAACCTGTCATTGTGGCATGTTTCTTTGAAACACTAAGAGTACATGACCTATATGTTCTGTGTGATTTTTCTTGCAATTATAATCTGCTGCTTATTTTGATAAAAAGCAGAAAATAATTTACTTTTGGTTGTTGAAGGAGATCCTCTTCAGGAACTATCTGGGAGTTTTATCATATTTCTGGGTATTGGGACTCTAGTTAGGTTAATCAGCCATTCTTTGGGGTAATATGATTAATAACCATATATAATTCAATTTTGGCTTTGTGTTTAGTGCAATCTATAAATATTATCTCATTAATGCAACGAGTAACAGCATTTTCCATTGCATCAAGCTTTGCCACATCTCATCAGGCACAATAGGAAAGCAGGGAACATAGGAAGTGTATTTATTTTCATCCATCTCAGGTGAATGCAAATTTGCTTTTAATTTCTTTATAAGTAGAGATGAGAAGAAAGGCATTAGCCAAATTGCTTACAGAATAATAGATGTTCTTTTTTTTCTTTTGGCACAGCTTGAATAGTTAATACGGTGCTCTGCTTGTCGCATGGTGTTATTTATTAATATCTCTACAATGTAAATCGAATCTCAAGGATTCATCAGCCCTTCTCACAGGTCATTAAGCAAGGAGTTTGTGGATACTGATATAACCACATCTAAGAGATCTCTAATTGAACCAAAAGTTCTTTATGCACCTCAGGTATTCAACCCTAGCCCATTCCACACTATTCTTTAATTGTTTTAAATTAGCCACTTGAGTGAATTTACATGATTCTAACGCTGTCCATTTGCTATGCTCCGTTAAAGGATGAAGAACAGATTTTCAGGACAAGTTTTTATTAATCATTTGGGTCACTTAAGAGTCTTTCCAAGGGTCCTCCTTGCTTAGCTTCTTTAGGTGTACAGATTTCAGTATGTTTGTTCCATATTGTATGTTTAGTATCCACACATAGCATGTGTGTCTTTCTGCTTCTGCGATATCTCACTCAGGATGATCTTTTCTAGATCTCACCATTTGCCTGCAAATTTCATGATTTCCGGAAAGACAAACAGGATGGACATTGGAAGAAAGAGAAAATAGGAAACAGAACAGGAGCCTACCACTGAGGGCCTCTGAAAGACTCTACCCAGCAGTATATCAAAGCAGATACTGAGACTCAAAACCAAACTTTGGGCAGAGTGCAGGGAATCTTATGAAAGAAGGGGAGATAGTAAGACCTGGAGGGGACAGGAGCTCCACAGGAGAACAATAGTACCAAAATATCTGGGCACAGGGGTCTTTTCTGAGACCCATACTCCAACCAAGAACTATTCATGGATATAACCTAGATTCTCTGCTCAGATGTAGCACATGGCAGCTCAGTATCCAAGTGGGTACCCTAGTAATGGGAACAGGGACTGTCTCTGACATGAACTCAGTGGCTGGCTCTTTTACTACCTCCCCCCTGAGGGGGGAACAGCCCTGCCAGGCCACACAGGAGGACAATGCAGCCAGTCCTTATGAGACCTTAGCTAGGTTCAGATGAAAGGGGAGAAGGACCTCTTCTATCAGTGGACTTGGAGAGGGGTTTGGGAGGAGATGAGGGAGGGAGTGTGGGATTGGGAGGGAAAGAAGGAGGGGGCTACAGTTGGGATACAAAGTGAATAAACTATAATTAATATAAAAAATAAAAAGGGAACAAAAAGAAAAAAAAAGAGTCTTTCCAAGCTAAGACTTCTATGCCCTCAGTCAATTTCAGCATGGTAAGATGGCTGTGCACTTCTTCAGTTGGTAAAGTTCTTCTCCCTGACATCCTAATCACATCTTCAGTTAGGAAAGTTCTTCTGCCTGACATCCTATGTGGTTGCTCATCCACTTCAATTAGATTGCATGTTATTATTTACTCATCAGATTTGAATCATATTATATTGCAAACAGAGTCCAGCATTTTGACTATGGCTTCTTCACATGCTTGGGTCAACAGCTTGGGACCTTTGGCTGGGTAATGAGCCAGGTAACCAGGTCCCTTAGTCAGTCAGATTCATATCCTTCACTTCCGTGCTATGTCATTACAGTTGGTACTGAAAAATATAAATTCTTTTCTCTGCAATAGAGAAGATTAAAAGAATCCGTTAAGGCTAGGGGAGTTCAGAAACTCTATATCAGCTTTCAAATATTTAGTGAACTAACATGGCAGCTAACCTACCCAGTTTTCATATGGTGACTCGTTGCAATATCCGTCTATCCCATCTATCTCTTTGTAAATGGTATTTTAAGTCAACCTTAACACTCACATTAAGTGAAAAATTTCTAATTTTTTCCCAACCTTTCATGCCATTTACTCTCTTCTGAATAATTCAAACCATTTATCATCATGATATACTATTTTCAGTAGCCAAGCAGAGGCCTGCCTCCTGTTAGTTTCCTAACAGTTAGTTAGTGACTGCCCTCGAAGAAACAATCACAAAAGGAGTCTTGTAATGTACATAGTAATATATACCATGTGTTGACCATATCTGTAAAATCAAGAGGATCTTTAGATTTATTCCAGCTTATAAAGGTTTTTTTATTCTCTATACATTGAATAGCTGTCTGTTCAATAGCTCGTTTAAGACAAAAGAAAAATTTAGACAATGTCCACTACAGTTACATTGTTTACTTTTGCCTTTATACAGCTTAACAGATTTGTTCACATCTCTGAAAAAACTGCACTTAGTGAGACTCCTAAGAGAGCAGCACTAACGGACTTAACCCTTTGATGAAATCAGACCCGAGAGAAACGGCTGGTGGCTTTCCCACGCACAGTGCTGATATCAGTAGGGGTTTGGAAATGAGTTTCTGATGGTCTACAAGCTAGATGACCCATTTCTCAGAATATCCTTGTTTCTGTAATCTACTGATTCCAGCCTGGGGATGCTACAGTGGGTGAGTCTTATTCATTCAGCCACCTATTCTGGTTATAACTTCTATCTTTGCAACTGCCATGGCATATTATGCTCAATTCTCAATCAAATGCTATAAATTGGGGGTCCTAAAATTCATTAGCTGCTCTCCTAATTGCTGTTTACTTTTTAAAACAATTTCATACAACTATTCAATGCATTACTACATTAATCCTCCTGACCCTCGCTGGTTTCCCTCCTTTGAATCTTTTCTTCTTCCTGCCTCTTCTGCTCCTTTTATAGTTCTGTTTTTGTTTTGAACCACTGAGTTTAGTTAGGGTTGTTTGCATATATGTGACTAGCTGGCTATGTGCTGGTGCCAGGGAGTCTACCCAGAAAAAAAATGCCCCTTTCCCAAAACACTAAGTTCCAATAGCTCCACAGGAAAAGGTGTTAATCACAGGTAATAGGTATCTACTGCATCTGTGATGTGGAAAGGGCCTCATCTTTTGTGTGTGAAGACATGCTGTAGGTTCTTGACTGCAATGCAATGCCATATCTGGGTGGCAGAGTTTCACAGCACTCTGTCCTCTGGCTTCGGTGTCTTTTCATCTTGTCTTCTGTGGAATTCCCTGGGCACTGGAGGGAGTGCTATATATGTCCTTTTTGTAGTTGAAAAATTATTATTATTATTGAATAATAACTATTATATATAATAATGTATAAAAATATATTGATATAATAATCATTATTATTGAATAATAATTATTCAATAATAATTCATTATTCACATTAACGAGATATAATTATCTGAGCTAAGCATTGCCCTCTGCAAAGAAGAGCTTCTTTGCCAACCTTCTAGAGCAGCACCAGTATATGGATATAAAAGTGTTTAGAAAGCAGTTTGATAACATGTCTGTTTGCCTAAAGAACTGTGCAGGAGGTTCATTGCCAAGGTCCACTCAGTAACTACAGACTTTTGACTTCGTAGGCCAACCATGTATTCTCTCTTTGGAGGTGGTCAAATCAAGAAATAGTTAGCTTTCCCCCAAACAGGCATGCTGCTATTTCATCAGTGGGCATATCTCGTCTGGCAGGTTAATTCTGCCGTTTACTTTCTAGAAGGCAAAGGTACAAGCCAATATTCTTGGTTGGCTTCTCTTTATGAATTTCTTTTGTGATCACTTTAGCTTCCTCCACAGGTACCTTAACCTCTCTGGAATCTCTGGTTCTCATATCCTTCAAACATTGCTGATGACCTAATGGATTTGTACCTCTTTGTGCCAGAGTTGGACAAAAAGTACTTCTGGTAAGGACAGGTCCTTTCTTTCTCTTCATCGTTTGTAATAGTCCCCATGAAGACTTCACTGATATGTAAGTGATCTTTTACTATGCTAATGGCACAGCTTTCAGCAGATTTCATGATTGACAATTAATCAACACTTGAGTGATAAAATATGATTCTTAGCAGATGTCTCTAAATTTCTTATTGGGGTTATTTCTAAACATTTAATAAACCAAGACTGTGTAGAAATACTGGGAGTTAGCCATCAAAACCCTCAATATCACATTATGAATAGCTAGTGGTATATCCACATTACTTTATTTTTTCCACTTTAGAAAGTTGTTTTATTATTTTTTGTTTTTTTTAATTTTTTATTTTTATTAATTACAGTTTATTCACTTTGTGTCCTCCCTATAGCTCCCTCCCTCACCCCAATCCCCCTTCTCCCTCCACCTTGTCCACTAATAGGGGAGGTCCTCCTCCCCTTTTTTCTGATCCTAGTCTATCAGGTCTCATAAGGAGTGGCTGCATTGTCTTCCTCTGTGGCCTGGTAAGGCTGCTTCCCCCTCAGGGGGAGATGATGAAGGAGCAGGCCATTCAGTTCATGTCAGAAACAGACCCTGTTTCCATTACTATGGAACCTACTTGGACACTGAACTGCCATGGGCTACATCTGTGTAGGGGTTCTAGGTTATCTCCATGAATGGTCTTTATTGGGAGTATCAGTCTCAGAAAAGACCCCTGTGCTCAGATTTTTTGGTTCTGTTGCTCTCCTTGTGGAGTTGCTGTCCTCTCCAGGTCTTTTTTTTTTAAATTTTTTTTATTATTAGTTACATTTTTATTAACTCTCTATCCTAGCTGTATCCCACTCCCTCATTCCCTCCCAATCCCACCCTCCCTCCCTTATCTCCTCCCTGCCCCTTTCCAAGTCCACTGATTGGAGAGGACCTCCTCTCCTTTCATCTGACCTTGTTTTGACATTTGCTCAACCATGTTTGTAGCAGCTTTAATCAAAATAGCCAGAACCTGGAAACAACCCAGATGTCCATCAACGGAGGAGTGGATACAGAAATTGTATTTTTACACAATGGAATACTACTCAGTAATCAAAAACAAGGGAATCATGGAATTTGCAGGCAAATGGTGGGAACTAGAAAAAATCATTCTGAGTGAGGTATCCCAGAAGGAGAAAGACACACGTAGTATATACTCACTTATATAGACCTATAAGATATGATATATATGATAAGATATATATGATAAACATAATGAAATCTATACACCTAAAGAAGATAAACAAGAAAGAAGACCCAGGGTAAGATGATCAATCCTCACTTAGAAAGACAAATGGGATGTGCATTGGACGTAGGAGAAAACAAGTAACAGGACAGGAGCCTACAGCAGAGGGACTCTGAAAGACTCTACCTAGCAGTGTATCAAAGCAGATACTAAGACTCATAACCAAACCTTTGGAAGAGTGCAGGAAATCATATGAAAGAAGGGAATGTTAGCATGACCTGGAAAGGATAGGAGCTCCACAAGGACCAAATATATCTGGGCACAGGGTCTTTTATGAGACTGATACTCCACCAAGGACCATGTATGGATATAACCTAGAACCTCTGCTCAGATGTAGCCCGTGGTAGCTCAGTAACCAATTGGTTTCCCATAGTAAGGGGAACAGGGACTATTTCTGACAGGAAGTCAATGGCAGGCTCTTTGACCTCCCCACTCCCCAAGAGAGGAGCAGTCCTGCTAGGCCACAGGGGAGGACTTTGCAGCCAGTCCTGAAGATACCTGATAAAATATTACTTTTGTTTAACGAAGTGGCAGATCTTTCTTTCAATTGATCCTAGAGATGAATAGTGGAACGAGTTTATCCTGAGTATAAATGGATTATTCACTGATGCTCAAACGTTTATGTAGTTTATAGGTAGAAGTTTGAATTCAAATGTACTGCTTTCAGGCTGTAGTGGGTCCCTGGTCTTTGCAAGCTCCTCTGTAAAAACACATCATCACTTTTAAAGACATTTATAACCTTCACAACACTAAAATCACTGAATTTCCAGGTTATTTTTCAGAGCTTAAGAATGTCTAGTTAACAAGACACCACCTGATGCTTGGCTCACAGTCATTTATGTCTGTTACAGTATCGCTTCCGAATGAAATGAACCAGTGCAGCTGAGTTACTCCAAATGAAGTAATCTGTCACCTGAGTTGCCTATAAATACCTATTAGCAAAATTTATAGTAAAGAACAGCTACAACTTGATCTTTTCCACACCCTGATGCAGTACAGTATCTAGCCTATTGCAGGTAACTCATTGCAGGTATTTTATTGTTTGAAATAAAAACAAAGTCATTTAATCTATAGTGTCACTTTCTACTCTGAGCCCTCTTTACTGCTTCGGCAGACTCTCTGAAAAAGAGATATTTCTGGATTTTAGCTATAGAACGTGTCACTCCAGCATGTTTTACACAGAGAAACATGTAATGCAAGTATATATTCTTTGTGTGGCGTATGATGGTGCCTCCTATTCTTTAATAAAGTTATTTTTTCATGTGCTTACTATGGCGATATGAAGATAGATGTGTGTAGTCATTATTAATCATTATAAATGATTAAGGTTTTGAGGCTATGCCAAGAATAAGACAGTCTTATTTTGGTGGAGTTGTCTTCACTGGAGTTATGAAATTTTAAAGTGACAAAATTCACACAGTGAGGTATCATTGATTTTTCTGAAAATTTCCTAATATATTCACAGCTTTAAACATGTTTCATCAGAGAATGTAGGAAATGTTCAGCAACAAAGCAAAAACAAATATCAAGATATTTTTCTAGTCCAGTGTATATTAAATTTTGCTAAAAATTTATACCATAGGCACACAAATCACTAACAAGTAACTATCACCCTAGTAATTGTCATTTTTATTGTCCCCCCATTTTTTTTTAAAGAAAACTAACATCCTTATGTCTGTAGGCCATCCTTATAAGTTCCTGAGTCCTACATAAGACTAATTTCTTACATAGCACATAACATTATATCAACAAGGAATTGGGTAAAATACAACTCTTGTAGTTAGCTGCATATACGGTGATTTCATAGGGAGGAGGATGAACGGTGCAAACAAGGAAAGCTACAAGAATCAATGAGTATCTCTTCTCTTTTCTTGCAAATTAGGGGAAGTCAGTTATGAGGAAATCTTTAAGGACCAAGAATATAGCCATGTAATGTGATCAAAGATAGCCTGCTCATCCCTGCCTAAGGACTGTTACTGGTGATATAAAAAGAAACAGAAAATTTTTATATCTTGAGCAGAGTGAACTTGTTACCCAGATTGTAGTTTATAACAGTGTTGATGCATTTACTATACAAATCATTGGATCATGGTTTGTCATTGCTAGATGGGATTCTTGTGTGTTAAGTTGTTCTTTTATAGGAAATCAGAATAAGATGTATAACAACACAAAACTAACATGTTTTTAGCTTGGAAGGCTAAAAAAAACTTCACAATTAATAAAAATAAAATAAAATAGTATAAAAATCAGCAACACCAAGAGAACTAGAGAAATTCTATATTCAGTCAGGCACAGGCCTATAATCCCAGCATTCAGGGAGGCAGAGGTAGGTGGATCTCTGTGAGTTTGAGGCCAGTCAGGTCTATGAAACAAGTCCAGAACAGCCAAGGCTACACAGAGAAACCCTGTCTTGAAAAAACAAAAAACAACAAAAAGACTTCTTTATTCATTAAATTTAACTGAACCTCAATGAGCACATAAATAAAACAAGAAAACACTATTTTTACTTATTTATTTATCTATTTATTTATTATTTTCTTATTTTTAAAATAAGTTTCTTCCATATTCACAATGTTAATTTCGATCCAGTATAATAAAATATTTGAATATATTATAGATGTTATTTTAACGTTTATATATTTAAGATTTCTGAATATTTCAAGCTGATTATGGCAATTTTCTATTTTTTGCTTATTTCTTAACATTTGTTGAACTTCCATTTTTTGTTTTTGACATTTTTTGTTTCTTTGTGTAGCCCTGGCTGTCCTGGAATTCACTCTGTAGACCAGACTGGTATGGAAACCAGAGATCCACCAGCCTCTGCCTCCTGAGTGCTGAGATTAAAGGCATGTGCTCCTGTCACCCAGCTTTCTGCTCATGAGATTCTGGTGAAGGTCATTAATGACCTCTGGGAAAGCAATCTTTTGGACAGTTGAAAAAGCAAACCCTAATTAAGCGAGTTCAAAACTTCATAATCCTGGTCATCAACAGCAAACCCTGAGAAGAGCCAGAAAGATGCAGAGGTAAGCAAGGACCACTTTTTATGGCCATCTGTGTTTCTGCAGTGAACTCTCTTATACCTCCTACATTTAGTGGGTTGTAATCTTTATTGTCTTTGTTATGATGGAAAAAGAAAGCATATCTGTTAAAACTTAATCTCACTATTGTAATAAGGTAAATTCTACAGCAAATTAAAATTTTTATCAGAATATAGGAGAAAGGCAAGGCCTACCACAGAAAAACATCTACAACACAATCTGGGACTTAGGGCTCAGGGAAGATTGATGAAGAAGATTGAAAAGCTTGCAAGAGCCAGAGAACCCAGAAGTCTACTGTGAGATCAAGTTTCCTAGAAATGACATGAAACCTGCACTCGTGATGTCTCAATCATGTGGCTGTCGACACAAGACTTGAACCTGACAATACTTGACATGACAGTTCGAAATGGGGAAACCTCAAGCATCCCACCTTTAGACCAAGAATTACAGGCAGCTAAGATCTGCTGAAAGAAGGAGAATTAAGTCTTTCCCAAGGATGAGCCCATTACTTGATTATATAACAAAAACTGGTCAATACTGAACACATTTACTAAATAGATTTGTCAGGTTGTACTTATGTATTTATGTGTCTATATATTTACACATGTGACAGAAATAATAAAAGAAAAAGAGGCCATGAATTTGAAAGCGAATGAGGGAAGAATAGGTTGGGGGATGAGAAGATAGGGGAATTGTATAATTATATTTTAGTTACATTTTTAAAAGATAACAAAAATAATTGCATTTATTTTACTAAAAGTAAAATAAAACTAAAGAAGCCAAAGGAGACTGATTTCATAGAAAACAGTTTCAGAATTCTTCCTTTCAGACTCTCAGGCAACCATGACTTCCATGTTCACAAGGATCGTAATACTAGGAAAGCTGCATATCAGATGTTTGTTTTCATTTCTAGTCCTGTATGGAAAAACTGAATGGAAACAACTGCATTTAAAGAGATGAAACCATGCAAAGTCAAAGAAATGCGTTCAAATAACTTTCAAGTTTCTATCAAATTTACTTTTCTTTCTAAAAATGTCTGGGTTTCAAGTAGTCCTGTGGTAGACAGGCTACTTTACCTTTGTATGTTTACATACTTTTGCATGAGGCTCTATCTTGTGATGCATGAGGTAACTACATATACTTACGATCTCTCCTACCCCATAACAATTTATGTAAGTAGAAAATTATGCCTTAATAAAAGTGATTTGTTTGCATTTTGGGCCTATTGAGTCTCAGTTTTGATTTGTTTCTAATTATCAGCTACATATATTGACAACTATAGGGAGAATGTTTGGTTTGTAAAGAGAAAGAAGTCCAGCAAGAAATAGCTAGCAAACCCTGCTATGAAAAGATGCTACCGTGTGAATCTCACACTATCCCACAGTATTTTACTGTGTTGACATACTTGTGCAGACTGGGACTAAACACACATCCTTAACACACTGAGAAAGTGTTTCGTACTGAATTACACTCTAAGCCTTCCTACCATCACTTCTCCCTTATTCTAATTTGATCAAAGTCAGCCACCAGTTATAAAAAATCCATCTGTATAATACTCATTTCAGTTAAGTTATAAAGAAGGTAGTACACAGTCTTGTTTTAAATCAGCCTGTTTTTATACAACTTACTTTACTTCGCTTTATTAGCCCAGCCAATAACTAAAATGGTATTTTGATATATTTCAGACTTTTTTTATTTACATTAGCTATATTTAAACTTACCTATATGTCTTTTAAATTTTATTGAAAAACAGGTTCTTCTGTCACAAAACATAACCTAATCAGTATCTTCCCCAGCTCCCCTCTCACCGAAGAGATCCACTACCTTTCTGTGTCCTCTTTAGAAAAGAGCAGGCCTCCAAGAGATGGCAGCCAAACAAGACAAATCAAGATATAATAAGACAAGGCAAAGACCCTCATATTGAAGCTCGATCCAATAAGAGAAAAAGAAGCAGGCGAAAAAGTCAGAGGCACCCCCTCCACACACACCCCATTGTTAGGAGTCTCACAAAAACTCCAGGCTAACAGCCATAACATATGCAGAGTACCTGGTGCACACCCATGCAGGGCCTGTGCTTGCAGCTTTGGTTTCTCTAGCCCGTGTAAACCCTGCTTAGTTGATTCGGTGGGCCATGTTCTCCTTGTGTTTTTCATCCTTTTGTCCTACAATCTTTTTTTGCATCTTTGTCAGGATTCACCAGATCTCTAGGTAGGGACCCAGTGACGATCTCCAATTTAGACTCTCTGCATAAAGTCTGCTGTGGATCTCTGCACCTGCTCCCATATGCTGCTGGAGGAACCATCTCTGATGATGACTGCACAGGGCCCCGATCTATGAGCAGAATATCAAGCTAAAAATAAATAGTATTTCATGTAAACTCTCTCTACAGCACAACATGCAAGAAAAAGGAGTTAGGTTTAGGGATGACAAAAATGTAGTTGAAATTGCAAACATTTCCATTCAGTAGTATCCTTCCTCATGGTCCCATGATATGGCTCAGCCTTAACTGATCCATGAGGACACATTGACTTATGTTTTTCATTTTCCTATGAAATGCATTCTGTTGTTCTAGTCAGTTTTAGTTAACATAGACTAGCATTTGTGTTTCTTGCTGCTGTCAAACCCCAAGCCTTAATATATAGCCTGCTTGTCCTTGAGAGACATTGCAGTATGTTCAAACAGCACTAGATGCCAAGACAGAGATCTGAGGTTTTATTGATTTCCAAGGACAATCATTTGGCTTAGAGAATTTTTTCCTACCTAATTGTTCTCTTTTCTGCTTATGAATAAAGGGGTTTATATGGATTAGTACTGTGTTGCACCTGTAAAAACTAAGGATGAACATCGAGTTATAAATTCTAACTTTGCTGAAAAAGCGAAAGTTGTCATCATCTACTAGAGGACAAATTAACACCAGAAATGCTGATAAAACTTTGCCTTAAAGTATAGTATCTTCTCATAAAACACTTCCAGCTTTAATTTTCCCCTTAATGCTAATCTACAATTTATGGAAAATAAGAAACCTATAGTTTGAGACTTTTTGCATAAATATTTGTAGCAAGTAGGATTTATCCAATCAGACTGCTAAATTCTGCCTATGAAATTTGCAATCTGATCCCATAGGTCTGGCTGGGGTTTGTTTACATTACTGCTGAGTTTCTCTGTGGGGAAAGCGTTTCTCTGGTTCATGCTTTAGGAGCTACCAGTCTAGTTTCTAATATCCTTATCATAAATACCCTCTCATGGTTGTGCTGATCCTTTTAAAATTATTCACAAACAAGTGGTTGAGAAAATCCAGAAATTTTTATGACAGATTTATACACATAAATAAAATGTACAATACAGTTGCCACCTACTAAAAGGTCTTTAAACAGTCAGATTTAAAGTTTACTTAGTATATTTGAATAGTAGAAAATTATCTTTTGCTACCCCAGAGATATAAATCTACTATTTTCAAATTAATATTTAAGGATATGGAGAAATAATTGAATAAAAATTAGCTTTCAGACAAATTTTACGTGTTTTTTTAAACTTCAAAAAAATCAAAAAACAATAAAGTTACAATAAAAGATTCTTCGAAAGTTTCATTTGTGACATTAATTTGGGTTTGTAACATTTAGTGTATGATTTATTTGAAAGGTAAATGGCTGCATGAACCTTTTAAACACTGAATAAAATTACTTTTTTGAAAAAATATGATCTTACAATATTGGAAAGATTATTTCTCTAACTAGCAATATAAAGAGGTTGTAGAATATGAAATACTCTGCAATTATTTGCTTTCAAAGGCAGACAAGGAGACAATGAAGGCTAATTAATAGTGCTGCAAGCTAACTTTAATGGCAGTGTGTAAAGGCTAAGGGGAAAGATCTGGTGCCAGCATTGTAATTTTATACATGTTTAACTTCATATCCTGTGCCCCATGTAGGCAACTGACTGAACAAACTGAAGGAACAAAATGCCCACCTTTCTCTATTCAGCTGTTGCCTTGACAACTGTAATTGGCATTAACCTTAGTTTCATTTGTAAAGTGAACTGATTTCCGTTTTAGGCGGATCCTTGTATTATAACAGCACTTAGTTTTAAATGTATAACTGTGACCATCTCAGCACAATGGGTACTACATATGCAGATGGCTGCAGAATGTATTGTAATTGATTTTTATGATGTTAACTAAATATTCATTCATCAAGCAAATGTAATTCTCTCAATGTTCTGAAGACTGGGAATATGAAAGTAATTTCCCTTTTCTATTTTTTATGCTTCTCTTTCCTTGATTTTTATCATTGACTACACACGCTTTCGTACACACACACACACACACACACACACACACACACACATTTATATGAGCTCACATTGTTTGCAATTTCAGTCCCATGGGATATGATACCATCTTCTGGCCTACTTTTATTTCTTAATTATATACTTGTATTTATTCCGTGTGTTTGAGAGGGGTAGACAGAGACAGAGAGGCAGAGACAGAGAGACAGAGGCAGAAAGAGGAGGGTTTGGGCATTCATATAGAGGTCAGAGGACAACTTGCAGGAGTTGATGTCCTTCCATCTTGTAGTACCTGGGAATTTAACTCAGGTTCCATACTTGTAATAAGGGCCTTTACGCACTGAGCCATCCTGTCAGTCAATAGCAGATGTTAACTATTTTCAGAAAAATATATCTAATAACTTGGAGTAGCTCAGATATTTCTTAATTAAGTTGATTTAGACACTGTGTATTGTTCAAATAAAAGTTTTGCTAATTGAATTAAAATGACTAGGGCATGTCTAGGTTTTCCTTTTCTAGTCTAATTGTGTCAAATGAAACCATATGTTTTTTTTTAAATCTAAAATTATATTCAAATTGAATTTTAACTCTTTGAACGTAAAAAAAAATGCCTTCTTATATGCTGTTTTTTTTTACATTTTTTTTCTTTTTCTTATTTTTCTTTTTAGTTACATTTTGTTAACTCTGTGTCCCAGCTGTATCCCGCTCCCTCATTCCCTCCCCAACCCTACACTCCCTCCCTGGTCTCCTCCCTGCCCCTTTCCAAGTCCACTGATAGGGGAGGACCTCCTCCCCTTTTATCTGACCCTGTTTTATCAGGTATCTTCAGAGCTGGCTGCAAAGTCCTCCTCTGTAGCCTAACAGACTGCTCCTCCCCTGGGGGGGGGGGGTGTCAAACAGCCTGCCCTTGAGATCCTGTTAGAAATAGTCCGTGTTCCCCTTACTTTGGAAAACTACTTGGTTACTGAGCTACCACAGGCCACATCCGAGCAGAAGTTCTAGGTTATATCCATAGATGGTCCTTGGTTGAGTGTCAGTCTCAGAAAAGACCCTGTGCCCAGATATATTTGGTCCTAGTAGAGCTCCTATCCTTTCCATATCATACTAACTTCCCTTCTTTCATATGATTCCCTGCACTCTGCTGAGGGTTTGGTTATGAGTCTTAGTGTCTGCTTTGAAACACTGCTAGGTAGAGTCTTTCAGATGCCTTTAGTGGTAGACTCCTGTCATATGTTCAATGCACATCCCATTTGTCTTTCTAAATGAGGATTAATCACCTTCGCCTGTGTCCACTTTCTTGATTATCTTCTTTAGGTGTGTAGATTTCATTATGTTTATCATGTCTTGCAGGTCTATATAAGCGAGTATATACCAAGTTTGTCTTTCTCCTTCTGGGATACTTCACTCAGAATGATCTTTTCTAGATCCCACCACTTGCCTGCAAATTTCATGATTTCCTCCTTTTTGATTGCTGAGTAGTATTCCATTGTGTAAAAATACCACAATTTCTGTATCCATTCCTCCGTTGATGGACATCTGGGTTGTTTCCAAGTTCTGGCTATTACAAATAAAGCTGCTACGAACATGGTTGAACAAATGTCCTTGTTGTGTACTTGAGCAAATTTTGGGTATATACCTAGGAGTGGTATAGCTGGGTCTTGAGGTAGCACTACTCCTAGTTGTCTGAGAAAGCGCCAGATTGACTTCCAGAGTGGTTGAACCAGTTTACATTCCCACCAGCAATGGAGGAGGGTTCCCTTTTCTCCACAACCTCTCCAGCATGTGCTATCACTTGAGTTTTTCATCTTGGCCATTCTGATGGGTGTAAGGTGAAATCTCAGGGTCGTTTTGATTTGCATTTCCCTAATGGCTAATAAGGTTGAGCATTTCTTTAAGTGTTTCTCTGCCATTCAATGTTCCTCTTTCGAGAATTCTCTGTTTAGCTCTGTTCCCCATTTTTTAAGTGGATTACTTGGTTTGTTGCTTTTCTGCTTCTTTAGTTCTTTATATATACTGGATATTAGCCTTCTGTCAGATAAAGGGTTGGTGAAGATTCTTTCCCAATCTGTAGGCTGTCTATTTGTTTTGATGACAGTGTCTTTTGCTTTACAGAAGCTTTTCAGTTTCATGAGGTCCCATTTATTGATTGTTGCTCTTAGAGCCTGTGCTGTTGGTGTTCTGTTCAGGAAGTTGTCTCCTGTGCCAATGAGTTCTAGGCTGTTTCCCACTTTTTTTTCCAGCTGATTTAGAGTATCTGGTTTTATGTTGAGGTCCTTGATCCACTTGGACTTTAGTTTTGTGCAGGGTGATAAATATGGATCTATTTTCATTTTTCTGCATGTAGACATCCAGTTGGTCCAGCACCATTTGTTGAAGATGCTGTCTTTTTTTCCATTGAATGGATTTGGCTTCTTTGTCAAATATTGAGTATTCATAGGTGTGTGGGTTTATTTCTGGGTCTTCTATGCGATTCCATTGATCCTCCTTTCTGTTTCTATGCCAATACCATGCAGTTTTTATTACTGTTGCCCTGTAGTACAGCTTGAGATTGGGAATGGAGATACCTCCAGATGATCTGTTGTTGTACAGGATTGTTTTGGAGATTCTGGGTGTTTTGTTTCTCCATATGAAGCTGAGAATCTTTTTTTCAAGGTCTGTAAAGAATTGAGTTGGTATTTTGATGGGAATTGCATTGAATCTGTAGATTGCTTTTGGCAGGATGGCCATTTTCACAATGTTAATCCTACCAATCCATGAGCACGTGAGATCTCAGAAGAAGATCCATCTTCTGAGATCTTCTTCAATTTCTTTCTTCAAAGACTTGAAGTTTTTCCCAAACAGGTCTTTCACTTGCTTGGTTAGAGTCACACCAAGGTACTTTATGTTATTAGTGGCTATTGTGAAGGGTGTTGTTTCCCTAATTTCTTTCTCAGCCTTTTTGTCTTTGGTATACAAGAGGGCTTCTGATTTTTTTGAGTTGATTTTGTATCCTGCCACTTTGCTGAAGGTGTTTATCAGCTGAAGAAGTTCTCTGGTTGAATCTTTGGGGTCGCTCATGTATACGATCATATCATCTGCAAATAGTGACACTTTGACCTCTTCCTTTCCGATTTGTATCCCCTTGATCTCCTTTAGTTGTCTTATTGCTCTGGCTAGGACTTCAAGTACAATGTTAAAGAGATATGGAGAGAGTGGACAGCCTTGTCTTGTCCCTGATTTCAGTGGGATTGATTTAAGTTTCTCTCCATTGAGTTTGATGTTGGCTATAGGCTTGCTGTATATTGCCTTTACTATCTTTAGGTATGTGCCTTGTATCCCTGATCTCTCCAAGACTTTAAACATAAATGGGTGTTGGACTTTGTCAAATGCTTTTTCAGCATCTAAGGAGATGATCATGTGGTTTTTCTCCTTCATTTTGTTTATGTGGTGGATTACATTGATGGATTTCCGTATGTTGAACCATCCTTGCATTCCTGGGATGAAGCCTACTTGGTCATGGTGGATGATATCTTTGATGTGTTCTTGGATTCGGTTTGCAAGTATTTTATTGAGTATTTTTGCATCAATGTTCATAAGAGAGATAGGTCTGAAGTTCTTTTTTTTTGTTGGATCTTTGTGTGGTTTAGGTATCAAAGTGACTGTGGCTTCATAGAATGAGTTTGGTAGTGTTCCTTCTGTTTCTATTTTATGGAATAGTTTGAGGAGAATTGGTGTTAGTACTTCTTTGAAGGTCTTTTAGAATTCTGCGCTGAAGCCATCTGGTCCAGGGCTTTTTTTGGAGGGGAGACTGTTAATGACTGCTTCAATTTCTTTGGGAGATATAGGGCTATTCAGTCTTTCTACCTGATCTTGACTTAATTTTGGTAGATGGAATCTGTCAAGAAAGTTATCCATTTCATTTAGATTTTCAAATTTTGTGCCATATAGGCTTTTGTAGTATGACCTAATAATCGTTTGGATTTCCTCAGTGTCTGTAGGTATGTCCCCATTTTCCTTTCTGATTTTGCTGATTTGTATGGTTTCTCTCTGCTTTTTAGTTAGTTTGGCTAAGGGTTTGTCTATCTTGTTGATTATCTCAAAGAACCAGCTTTTTGTTTCATTGATTCTTTGGATAATTTTATTTGTTTCTAATTGATTGATTTCTGCCCTTAGTTTTATTATTTCCAGCCGTCTGCTCCTCTTGGGTGTATCTGCTTCTTTTTTTTCTAGGTTTTTCAGTTGGGCCATTAAGTTGTTTGTATGTGATGTTACGGATTTCTTCTTGTAGGCACTTAGTGCTATAAATTTTCCTCTGAGCACTGCTTTCAATGTGTCCCATAAATTTGGGTATGTTGTGCCTTCATTTTCATTGAATTCTAGAAAGTCTTTAATTTCTTTCTTTATTTCTTCCTTGACCCAGCAGTCATTGAGTAGTAAGTTGTTCAGTTTCCATGTGCATGTCGGCTTTTTGTTGTTTCTGTTGTTGTTGATGTCTAGCTTTAGTCCATGGTGGTCAGATAGTATACAAGGGATTATTTCAATCTTTTTGTATCTGTTGAGGCTTGCTTTGTGACCAACTATATGGTCTATTTTGGAGAAGGTTCCATGTGGTGCTGAAAAGAAGGTGTACTCTTTTGAGTTTGGGTGAAAAGATCTGTAGACATCTATTAGGTCCATTTGATTTAGGGATTCTGTGAGTGCTTTTATTTCCCTATTTGGTGTCTGTCTGGTTGATCTGTCCCTTGATGAGAGTGGGGTGTTGAAGTCTCCCACTATTAAGGTATTAGGATCAATGTATGATTTAAGCTTTAATATTGTTTCATTTACGAATGTAGGTGCTCTTGTATTTGGGGCATAGATATTCAAAATTGTGATGTCCTCTTGTTGGATTTTTCCTTTGATGAGAATATAGTGGCCCTCCTTATCTTTTTTGATTAACTTGGGTTGAAAGTCTATTTTATTAGATATTAGGATGGCTACTCCAGCTTGTTTTCTGGAACCATTTGCTTGAAAAACATTTTTCCAGCCCTTTACTCTGAGGTAGTGTTTATCTTTGTTGCATAGGTGTGTTTCTTGGATGCAACAGAATGTTGGGTCCTGTTTCCGTAACCATTCTGTTAGCCTGTGTCTTTTTATTGGTGAGTTGAGTCCATTAATATTGATAGATAATATTGACCAATGCATGTTAGTTCCTTTTGTAATGGAGTCGATGATCTTACCTTGTTTCATTGATTGTTTTCTTTTCCTTTTTGTTGGGATATTATCTGTATGCCCTGTTTTCTTGGGTGAATTCGTTTTCGTTGGATTGGAGTTTTCCTTCTAGTATCTTCTGTAGGGTTGGTTTGCTGTATAGATATTGCGTAAATTTAGTTTTGTCATGGAATATTTTGTTTTCTCCATCTATGTTGATTGAAAGCTTTGCAGGGTATAGTAGTCTGGGTTGACATTTGTGATCTCTTAGAGTCTCCATGATGCTTGCCCAGGCCCTTCTGGCTTTCATAGTTTCTGATGAGAAGTCTGGTGTGATTCTGATAGGTTTACCTTTATATGTTACTTGGCCTTTTTCCCTTGCTGCTTTTAATATCTTTTCTTTGTTCTGTAGATTTAGTGTTTTGACTATGATGTGACGTGATGTGTTTCTTTTCTGGTCTAGTCTATTTGGTGTTCTGTAGGCCTCTTGTATATTTATGGACATCTCTTTCTTTAAGTTGGGAAAATTTTCTTCTATGATTTTTTTGAAAATATTTTCTGGACCTTGGAGCCTGGAGTCTTCTTTTTCATCAATTCCTATTATTCTTAGATTTTGTCTTTTCATAGCATCCTTGATTTCTTGGATATTTTGTGATTGGAATTTTTCTGATTTTACTTTTTCTTTGAGAGAAGTATCAATTTCTGCAAGTGTGTCTTCAGCTCCAGAGATTCTCTCTTCCATCTCTTGTATTCTGTTGGTGATGCTTACTTTTGTGGTTCCTGATCTTTTCTCCAAGTTCTCCAGCTCAAGAGTTTTCTCATTTTGTGTTTTCTTTATTGATTCTAATTCTGTTTTCATGCCTTGCACCATTTCTTTTATGTGTTTGAATTTGGATTCCTGTCTCTCTACGATGGACTCTATTTCTTTGTTCATTTCCTTTTTGTATGCCACTAATTTTTTCTCTACTTGTGCCTCTATTTGTTTGGCTATGTTTGCCTGTGTTTCTTTAAGGGTTTTGTCTATTTCTTCTTTCTTTACCTCCAATTGACTGGCCAACTCTTTGAAAGATTTGTTCATTTCCTCCTTATGAGCCTCAAATAATTGAGCAAGCATGGCTTTAAGGTCATTTTCCTGTGCTTCTGATGAATTGGAGTATCCATCGATTTTGGGGTTTGCTGGTGAAGTCATGATGTCCTGATTTATGTTGGAAGTGTTCTTTCCCTTACCCCTGGCCATTGGCTTATCTGAGACCTTCCCTGTTTGTTTTTGGATTCTGCCGATCAAACTGGTACTGTCTCTCTCTCGAGTCTGGAGAATTCTTCAGGAAGTTGAGAGAGGTCCCGTGTCCTTAGCGTATGCTGAGGACTAGCTGTACCTGTGGGAGGAAAGTACGCAGGCACAAACAGAGGCAAATGCAAGCGTGCGTGCGTGCTTGTGTATATGTGTGTGTGTGTGTGTGTGTGTGTGTGTGTAAGTGGGTGTGGGCTTGTGTCTCGAGGGACAGAGTGATGGCTAATGTTGAACCCTTGAGTGTGTGGGAGGGGCTCTGCAATGTATATGTCGCAGGCGCTAGTGATGATCGCAGCGCAATTTCTGGCATTAACTGCCTTAACTCCTCAATTAGACCCACAGAGCAGGAACTTCAATGTTCCAAGTGCCCCTCTGTTTCCCAAAGTGGGTATATGGGTGGGAGGGGGTTCGATGCCTGGCTTCTGTTTTAGAAGGACCCAGGATCAGTGGAGCTGCAGATTCTCAAGGGTGCACTCACTTACAGGCAGGACACTTGGCAGAGATCGGCATATCTGGGCTCTCTGCTCTCTGGTTTGGCCCTGCTTCTTTGATGTGCTCCGCCAGTTCCGTGCTGCTGTCACTGCCAGGTTATGAGGTCTTGCTGCAGCTGGAGATTTCAGGGTGGTCACGTCAGTGGGAATCGGGGTAACCAGCCTTTCTGTTCTCTGGTTTGGCCCCGGTTAGTCTTAAACTGAAGGGCTGATGTACCCCGCCAGCTCAGTGCTGCTCCGCCGCCAGGTTAGAAAGTCCCGCTGTAACTGGAGACTGGGTTGCTAGTCCAGATGCTTTCTGGGAAGTCCTGGGGTCTCTTTACTGCGCTCTCCAAGCTTCGGAGGCCCAGCGCCTGGTGTGTCTAGCTTGTATGGCGTTTCTGTCTGGTTTTGGTGAGTATATAGCGTATTCTCTGTCACTGTGGGATTGGGCGGGCTGTACCGTCAGTGATGGCGCTCCTGCAGAGCTAGTATGCCGTCTAGCAGACTCGGGCCCTGGGAGGATGGTGCAGCCACCGCGCGAATCTGGGGCTCCGAGACACAGTACTGCTGGCCTTTGCCGATAAAGGGCTTGGGGCTCCGCCTCAGTGGCTGCAGGCCCCAGGCAGTTAGGTCTGCGCTGAGAAAGGCGAGTCCGCTGTGCCAAGGAGGAGGGAGGTCTGGGGGAGGGGAGTGCCCAGAAATCAAAGGATCGTTTCTCACCTTCCCCAAACAAGTCCCTGGGTGACCCGAGACCAAAGTTTTCACCTCCTACGATGTTCCCTGTTGTTTAGAAAGTCTCTCCGTTGTTTCCCTGGCTTCAGAAGTTCTTCTACTCATCAACTCAGAACTTTATCTCTTCCACAGCTCGGAAACTGTGTGTGCTAGTCGCCATCTTGGCTCCGCCCCCTTACATTTTTTTTTATTAATTACACTTTATTCATTTTGTATCCCCCCCATAAGCCCCTCCCTATATGCTGTTTTAACTGAAGTATTTTCTCATAAAAGAAGTTGGCTTTGGCTTCAGACAACCCCAGATTTCTGGATGCAGCTTGCTGTACCGGTTTGTGTTTGGAAATTGTTGGTGGGTGTGGTCTGTGTCTAACCTGGGTTCAGAGGAGAGCAACCTCAGTCCCTTCAATATCCTTGTAGAATTGTCTGCATACAACCTCAATGCAGAAGCTGGTCTGACTGGCTTTGAGAATGTGGGCTACACTGAGTTAACATAAAGATCACATTTTCATTTCTGCCTTCAACCAGAGGAAAGCTACAGGTGGGTTAAATAATCCTTTTTTTTATAGTTGTATGTTGCATTTATTCTTTGGAAATTTCATACTGTATATTTTTATCACACTCTGTCTCATCCTCAGCTCCTTCTAGATTCTCCCCTCATTACTCACCTAATTTTCCATTTCAACCTCTATCAGTAAAATTTATGATTGTTGTTAAAAGGCTTTTGGGTCTTATAAAAGACTAATTTACATGGATATACCATAGTACAGATTTTATTTTGTAGGTTTTTTTTCCAGTTATTTAAAAAAACTAAGGACTCAGGAATCACAATACCCTTAATCTTCGTTAGAAGAGCCCTAGGGCAGTTACAATGCTAATGCCATTTTTAAAAACCAACATTTTTTAAATTTAAAAACTTCTTAAGTAACAATATATTTTTAAAAAATGTTAATATTACTTTCCATTAAAATGGGAAGAACAATGCCTTAAGATTGTGAAGAGCAGAGCTGTATACAGAGCTCATGTAAATTTCACAATTTCATTTTAGCTCATTAGTGTTTCTAGCTTGATCAGGATGTTAAGACCTGAATTTGAATTCTATGTGTACTACTTTAAGTAGGTTTTTCTGAAGATTTAATAAGATATAAAATACAATTCTAAAACCTGTTTTTTAAAATATAAAAATTATGCAGGAACCACCATCACTTACCATTATCTTCCTTAGTGTACAATCTGGTCTGCTTTGTACAAGAATGTGTGTCTCAAAAAAATATATCATTTTATAAGTGTATGATATGAAAAACATGGAAACTAGGTATTGGATATGTTTTCCAAAAATACTAAACATTAATATGATCGCAGTTTTTTTCCTTCATTTTCTTTTTCTTTTCTTAGCACTGCTGTTTGATCCAGTGACATCAGAAGAGCCAGGGGACAGCTCTAGCAATGAGCTCCAGTCCTTGCCCTTTGACAGGACAAAAGACAAAGATGAAGAAACTCATAAAAAGAGAGTCAGATCCTGGAGGCAAGGTAAGCATGGGGCTCCCGTTTCTAAGGGACAACCAAGTATTCCCTTAAATATTTATTATCATCCACTGTATTTAGCCATCATAATAAGCCCCACATGGTATAGGTATTATATATAAGACAAGTTGTATTCTCTTTTCTTATCCTTTTTTTTCAAATATAATTTTATTTTTTCATTACTATTATTATTTATTACAATTTATTCTTTTTGTATCCTGTCTGTAACACCCTCCCTCATCTTTTCCTGGTCCCATCCTCCCTCCCTTTTCCTCTTCTATCTCTCTCCCCTAGTCCACTGATAAGGGAGGTCCTCCTTCCCTACTATCTGACCCTAGCCTATCAGGTCTCATCAGGACTGGCTGGCTCCACTTTCTCTGTGGCCTAGTAAGGCCACCTCTCCAGGGGGAGGTGATTGAAGAACAGGCAAACAAGTTCATGCCAGTGACTGCCCCTGCTTCTCTTACTAAGGTACCCCCATGGAGACTGAACTGCCCATGGCTATATCTGAGCAGGGGTTCTATGTCCTCTCCATGCATAGTCGTTGGTTGACTCATCAGTCTCTTCAAGCCCCCCATTGGCCCAGAATTTTTGGCTCTGTTGATCTCCTTGTGGAAGTTCTGTTCCTTCCAGGTCTTCCTATCTCCCTCTTCTTACATAAGATTTCCTGTACTCTCGAAGCACATGCTGAGATTCAGAGCCAATCTTTACTCATTCTTAAAACTGAAAATTTGATAGATGTAGACAATATTCAATGCAGTTAACTAAAGATGAAGTCAGGGACTGTGGTGTGCACATGTAATCGCAGCACTAAGGACATGCATGTAGAAGCACAAGGGGCTTGTTGGCCAGTCAGCTTGTCAAGCTGACCCATGAAGTTCTAGGGTCAATGACAGATCCTATTTCATGCAATAAGATGGAGAGTGATAGAGAACATGCAGCATTTACCTCTGCACACATGAACTCACATGTGCATTTACACCTGAACACACAAAATAATTTTCCCAAAGCTAAAGCTTTCATCTTTCTATGATTGTCTGGAGATTTATGGCCACTGACATCCCTTACTTGATATTTCAAGACAATTTCCCAAGAGATCCTATGACTAGACTCCTTGGATATCATCCTCCTAGGATAATGCCTTCCATACATCTTCAATTTCTTTAAAACAATTAATATATTTTGTCTCTAGGATAAAAAATCTAAAGTCTTTTGATTTTATAAAGCCATTTTCAATCTAGTATTGTGCCACTGCTCTAAACTTGTCTGATGGCTATAATAAAAACTTCTCATCACCTTCTCAACACTTAGGTCATGTTGTAATCAGTTGTCATTTCCATGAGACAGGTCCTTCAGAAGTATACTCACAAGCCAAAAGTGATATATTATCTCTCTCTTTCTCTCTTTTTCTTTTATACAAAGCATTGCTCATTCTTTAAGGCTTACTACAATGTTTATTCCTTTGGGCTTGGCTGGACATCAGTGAGAAAAAATATTTTTAATTGATTAATTTATTTAAATGTATGTGTTCATAGCACACATGCTATTGTGCATGGATGTCAAATGACAACTCATAGGTTGGTTTTCTCCTTCCATCATGCTAGTTCTGGGATCTAATTCAAGAATTTACATCCTTAGGCTTGCTTGCAAGCAATCATTACCCACTGAGCCATCTTGACATCCCTGGTAAGACAAGATTTAAATATATATATATAATTTTAATACCTATTTTAGAATTCTACCAAAAGTTATTGTATCTGTTGTTTTTATTATTGATATAACCAAGTATCTGGCAAGACACAATTCTAGATTATTTATTTTGTTCAAGGAGAGCATTCATTGGAGGAAAAACATAGTCATGGATAGAGTAGTCATGGAGCCAGGGTGATGACTGGTCACATTGCATCCACACTAAGGAGCCAAAGTGAAAGGGAAATTGTGCCAGGCTCTAAGGCAGAAAGGCCTGCCCCTTTCTTCAGGGAGGTTCCACCTCCTAAAAGTTCCAAACAACCTCATTGGCTTGGTGCCTAACTGTTTAAACACATGAGCTTCTGGGGAATATTTCTCATTCACGGTACAAACCATAATATGGAATAAAACTTTAACTATTTTATGAAGCTGACATGGTAAGTATAATATAAATACACAACATAGCATACCTTTTCCATCATTCTTTGTATCTGTTAAAAATAATCCCAACATTCACCTTTAATAAAATGATGACAACGAATATGGCAGGTTTTCCTAAAGGATACTGCTACAGTTATATTCTATAATTCTCAAAAACTGCTGTCTCTGAATGATGCAACATTTAATTAGCAATCTCTACACTTAACCTTATGTTTCAAAGTGTTTGAGATAATTGAGCCATAACATCGACTGAGGGTTCTTATTATAGAAGGATCATTTTGAATAGGAGAAAGTGCATCATTCTTGTACTTTGTGAATTAGAATTTAACATTCTTACAGCATGATAGTTTCATTTTATAATTTACTTTTGTAACACAGGGATTGTTCTCTTATCAATTTAAGACATCAAGTACAACATCAATATAAATAAGACACTCAGTTTTAAGCTTAAATGCTTGGTTTTAGAGAGATTATAAAAGTCCACCATCAAAAAAAAAAAAAAACTTCAAGAATTCATATGCTTGTGATTACTATGGTTAACTGTGCAAAGGTTAGCTTTCCATACTATCTATATACAGGTCTACATGATCCATTCTCACAAGTTTATAATGTACTTAGCTGAAAGGACTTTGAAATATCACTTTGTCACTTACATAATTTTTGGTGGGAAAAGTTATTTCGTATAATTTTAAATTTATAGGAAAAAGTATATAAGAATGAAACCAATATTCACTCAATGCTTATTTACATCATTTACCAACTTTCTTTTAATTTGGGCCTGTGCTGAAGCATGCTAACTTTTAGTGTCTTTCCATGTTCTTTTTTTCACACTCTTTAATTGTTCGGTGCACATGTGGTCACAGGTGCACACACCTACACTCTATGTCATTTGAATGCACAGGAATTGAGCATAAGTATGTACTTTTATCCATACATTTATTTCTTTTCTCTTACCTAAGTACAAAGCAGTTCTTTGTGCAATCTTAGTGTAATACTGTGGATGATGAGATGGAACATACCATCCTCTTGCCTGATCCTCATCTCATGCTTCGTCTCACCAGTTGTTCCATTTATGCCATCTACATCTATTTTTGTTCTTTCCTTGGGATCTAATCAAGGAGCCCAAATTGCTTTCTGCTGTCGTGTTCTTAATTCTTCTCTAACTTGAAAAAACTTCTTAAGATTCTTGTGCTGTATGTCCTTGACATTTTGGTAACATGGGCCAATTAATTCATCAATATTTTAATATATGTTTGTCTGGGGGTTGCTCCGGCTTATACAAAGATCATACTGGGAATACTTGATGGATTTCCTTTATAGCACACCATATGAGAACAGGCTTTAGTTGTTGTGGTGGTGCTGCCTGGCATCTTAGTACCAAGTTGCCGCCTTGGATTATGAACAGGAAATGAGGACTTCATCAGAACAATAATCAGAACTTGTGCAGCTGTGACACTGCCATGTTGGTTTTAGGAGGGTTTTCTTTGTATCTAGTGTTAAGCCTCTGACCCAATTTAGGCTTAGGAGGCGAAGCATCAGAATCTTTCATGCACTGGGGTTAAAGGGCACAAAAGAACCCCCAGGACAAGTGGCACCCACACTGACAGTCTGGAAATGTCATCATATCTGTCTTCACTTTTTTCACAGAGCTTAAGGGTCAGTAGGCTTCGCTTGCCATCACACTGCATCTGTCAGAAACTTGAGATGATGTGGTTCAGTAGAAGCTGGAAAAGTGGAAGGAAGACCCACACTGAAACGCCACCTATCAATAGAATGTTGACATGACTATTGTTTTTAGAGTTCTGAAGTTCTTATGAAAATGTCTATTACTCTAGTTGACATCCCAATAATACCCCTGAAAAACTCTAACTTTGAACTATATGCTAAAAGGAACTTCAGAAAGTTCCAATGTAGTTAAAATATTTGTAACAGTTTAGTGTGTGTGTGTGTGTGTGTGTGTGCATGATTGTGATGTCAGTTGTATTTATACATATACAGATCTCAAGTGTGTTGGGACTACATAATGTAATAAATTTAGAAGTTTACAGCACTGAATCACACTTTCCAGATTGTTCAAGACTGTTTTGTACTTTCACAGGTTTATCATAGACATGTTCTGTGCATGTTTATAATTTTAGACACACATTTTAGATTTCTAAAATTTTTTATTAATTATACTTTATTCACTATGTATCCCCCCTGTAGCTCCCTCCCCTCACCCCTCCCAATCCCTTCCTTCCTCCCCCTTCTCCATGCAAGCCCCTCCCCAAGTCCACTGATAGGGGAGGTCTTCTTTTCCTTTCTTCTGATCACATTTTAGATTTTATTCATCAAATTTTAACATTGGTCTATTTAGTATTTTCCCTAAATCAATTAAATAAAATTAATGGAATAGCTTTAGACTATTTACACAAACTAAAGTTTATATGTAAAAATCTGAGTTATAAAACTTTTGGTCAGATAAATTTGATAATTAATTTTATTAGTTAATTCTGCTGTCCCATGGTGTGCCCAGGGAAGGCACTCAAATGCGTTTCTAGGTATCCCTGTGAGGCTACTCTGGATGAAAGCAATAAATTGAGAGGTTGAGAAACAGAGTCTTTTTCTTACTGTGGGTGTATTCTCTAATCAGGTGTAGTATTGAATAAACCGCACCTCCCACTCATCTTCCTAAAAACTGGTGTGTAGTCACTGCATATAGTGTAGGGCTTCATCAGGACACTTTTTCTTTTTTCCATTTTATTAATTTATTTCAATTTATTCACTTTTTAGCCCAGCTGTAGCTCATTCCCTCATCCCCTCCTAACCCCACCCTTCCCCCTTCACTTTCCATTTCCCTCCCCAAGGACAAGTTTATACAAACACATGATCTGCTTTGACCATATGACCCGCCTCCTTCCCATCTGCCCTCTGTCTCCCACCTGTTGTCTCATCAATCCCCTCCTGTAGCTCCCTCTCTCCTCCCTTCCCAATTCCTCCCTTCCTTCCCCTTCTTCATGAATGCTCCTCCCCAAATATACTGATAGGGGAGGTCTTCTTTTCCTTCCTTCTGATCCTAGTCTATTAGGTCTCATCAGGAGTGGCTGCATTGTCATCCTCTGTGGCCTGGTAATGCTGCTTCCCCCTCGGGGGAGGTGATCAAAGAACAGGCCAATCAGTTCATGTCAGGGGCAGTCCCTGTTCCCATTACTATGGAACCCACTTGGACACTGAACTGCCATGGACTACATCTGTGCAGGGGTTCTAGGTTATCTCCATGCATGGTACTTGGTTGGAGTATGAGTCCCAGGAAAGACCCCTGTGCTCAGATTTTTTGGTTCTGTTGCTCTCCTTGTGAAGTTTGTTCTCTCTAGATCTTACTATTTTCTACTTCTTTCATAAGATTCCTTGCACGCTGCCCAAAGTTTGGCCATAAGTCTCGACATCTGCTTTGATAGTCTGCAGGGAAGAGCCTTTCAGAGGTCCTCTGTTTCAGGCTCCTGACTTGTTCCCTGTTTTCTCCTTCTTCTGATGTCCAGCCTCTTTACCTTTCTGGATGGGGATTGAGTGTTTTAACAAAAGTCCTCCCTCTTGATTAGTTTCTTTAGGTGTATAGATTTTAGTAGGTTTATCCTATATTATATGTCTATATGAGTGAGTATATATTGTGTATGTCTTTCTGCTTCTGGGTTAGCTCACTCAGGATTATCTTTTCCAGTTTCCACCATTTACCTGCAAATTTCATGATTTCCTTGTTTTTTATTACTGAGTAATATTCGATTGTGTAGATCTACTATATGCACAGTTTTATGTAGCTATATGAAGTTAGGTTCCAGAACTGAGAGGAAAACATAGCATTTGTCTCTCTGAGTCTTATTTTCCTTAACATGGTACTCTCCAGTTCAATCTACTTTTCTTGTAATGACATAATTTGATTCATTTTGTTAGCTTAATAAGAGTCCATTGTGTAAATTAAACACATTTTCTTTATCTACTCCTCTGCTGACAGGTTTATACTAATTCTGTTATTTAGCTATTGTGACTAATGACGTAAAAGTTGATGTACCAGTATCTTTGTGATAGGTTGACTCTAGCCCCTCAGTAAATGCCTTGTAGAGGCCTAGGTCACATGGAAGGTGTCCCCTCCCCCCCCTTTTTTGAGGAATTCCATATTGCTTTCCATAGGGGATGACTTTATTTCTATTCCCTTCTGTTGTGTGTAAACTTGAGGAAGGGGAGCTCTGGCTCTCTGATGCTGTGAAATGGCCTAACTTGGTTTTATTTGGCTCAGACTCATGTAAAAGGCACTGGGCATAGGCGGTCTTGAAATTGTTGGTAACCAGACTAGAATTTATGCTGTCAGACTTCCAGGGTTTCAGGCCTTCAGATTTTCACAGAGGCTGCACTTTCCCAGTGTCCTCCTTCTTGCTTAGCTTCTTTAAGTTTACAGATTTTAGTATGTTTATCCTATATTCTATGTCTAATATCCACTTATAAGTGAGTACATACAATGTTTATCTTTCTGTTTCTAGGATACCTCATTCAGGATGGTCTTTTCTAGATCCTACAATTTTCCTGCAAATTTCATGATTTCCTTGTTTTTAATTACTGAGTATTACATTGTGTAAAAAAGTACCACAATTTCTGTATCCATTCCTCCATTGAGGGACATTGTATTTGATTCCAGGTTCTGTTTATAATGAATAAAGATGTTATGAACATGGTTGATTAAATGTGTTTGTGTACTTGAGGATCTTTTGGATACATGTCTAGGATTGGTATAGATGGATCTTGAGGAGGTGCTATTCTTTTTTGTTGTTGTTGTTGAAATGATGGTAAGTTTATTTATTTATTTATTTTTATTTTAATCACAGGACATTCACTTGTATCCCAGCTGTAGCTCCCTCTCTTTTTCCTTCCCAATCCCACCCTCCCTCATCTCCTCTCTGCCCCTTTCCAAGTCTACTGATAGGGGAGGTACTCCTCCCCTTCCATCTGACCCTAGCTTATCAGGTATCTTCAGGTCAGGACTGGTTGCAATGTCCTTATCTGTGGCATAGCAAGGCTGTTCCTCCCACGGTAGGGGAGCTCAATGAGCCAGTCATTAAGTTCATGTCAGAAATAATCCTTTTCCCCCTTACTAGGGAACCCACTTGGATACTGAGCTACCATGGGCTACATCCGAGCAGGGGTTTTAGGTTTTATCCATGCATGGTCCTTGGTTGGAGAAACAGTTTCATAGAAAACACCTGTGCCCTGATATATTTGGTCCTTGTGGGGCTCGTGTCCCCTCTAGGTCATACTAACTCCCCCTTCTTCCATATGATGCCCTGCACTCTGCCAACGGTTTGGTTATGAGTCTCAGCGTCTGCTTTGATACACTACTAGGTAGAGTCTTTCAGATGCCCTCTGTGGTAGGCTCCTGTTCTGTTACTTGTTTTTTCCTACTTTCAATGTCAATCCTCTTTGTCTTTCTAGTAATGGACTAATTGTCTTACCTCTGGTCCTCTTTCTTGTTTATCTGCCATAGGTGTACAGATCTTTGAGCATCTTTTGGATATATGCCTAGGAGTGGTATAGCTGAGTCTTGAGGAAGCGCTATTCCTGATTTTCTGAGAAAGTGCCAGATTGATTTCCAACGTGGTTGTAGAAGTGTACATTCCCACCAGCAATGGAGATGGTTTACCCTTTCTCCACAAACTCTACAACATGTATTGTCTTTTTAGTCTTTTTAGTTTTTTGGTCTTAGCTATTCTGGTGGGTGTAAGGTGAAATCTCAGGGTCATTTTGATTCTCAACTCCCTGACTACTAAGGATGTCATGCATTTCTTTATTTCTCTGCCATTCTATCTTCTTCTACAGAGAATTCTCTATTTAGCTCTGTACTATATTTCTTAATTGGACTACTTGATTTGTTGTTTTTAACTTCTTTAGTTATTTATATATTCTGGATATTAGTCCTCTGTCAAATATAGGGTAAGTGAAGATCCTTTCCCAGTCTGTAGGCTGTCATTTTGTTCTGATGACAGTAACTTTTGCTTTACAGAAGCTTTTGAGTTTCATGAAGTCCCATTTATTGATTGTTGATCTTAGAGCCTGTGCTAATGGTGTTCTGTTCAGGAAGTTTTCTCCTGTGCCAATGAGTTCTAGGCTCTTCCCCTCTTTTTCTTCTAACCAATTTAGTATGTCTGGTTTTATGTTGAGGTCTTTGATCCACATAGACTTTAGTTTTGTGCAGGCTGATAAACATGGACCTATTTGCATGTTTCATGTAGACATCCAGCTGGTCCAGCACCATTTGTTGAAGATGCTGTCTTTTTTCTGTTGTATGGTTTTGGCTTCTTTGTCAAAAATCCAGTATCAATAGGTGTATAGATTTATTTGTGGGTCTTCATTTGATTTCATTGATCCACTATTTTGTTTCTATGCCAATACCATACAGTTTTTGCTACTATTGCTCTGTAGTACAGCTTGAGATCAAGGATGGAGATACCTCCAGATGATCTGTTGTTGTACAGGATGGTTTTGGCAATTCTGGGTTTTTTGTTTTTCTGTATGAAGTTGAGAATTGTTCTTTTAAGTTCTGTAAAGAATTGTGTTGGTATCTGTATGGGAATTGCTTTGAAACTGTTGATTGCTTTTGGCAGGATGGCCATTTTCACTGTTAATTGTACAGATCCATGAGCACGGGAGGTCTTTAAATCTTCTGGTATTGTCTTCAATTCCTTTCTTCAGAGACTTGAAGTTTTTTTGAACAAGTCTTTCACTTGCTTGGTTAGAGTCACCCCTGTAGTTGCCCATGGCCACCAATAGTAACCGCCTGCACAAGGGTCTGGGAATTAAAAGAGACAGAGAACATGAAGAAGTGACACCAAGACAGTGCTCTGATCAAGGCACCATCTTTATTTCAGAGTAAACTACTTATGTAGGTTTCCAAGTAAACATATCCAAGCAAAACAGGAAACTTAACCAAGCAAAACAGGAGGCTTAACTAGGCAAAACAGAAGGCTTAACCAAGCAAAATAGGAGGTGTCTGCTGAAAACAAGAAGAATAGCAAGCCAGTATGACTTGCATGCACGTGACCATTTCAGGTCCAATGGAATGGCTACCTCAGTTCCCCCTTTTTCGTTTATGACCAAAGACTCATAAGGCTTCTTTTCTTTTAATACAATAATAATTATGAAATTATGGAAACTATTACATAAAATCTACATGTGCAATGTCCAGTCTATGTGTATTTAGCAACTTAGGAGAAAGTATCTGATTATTCTATCTATCTTGACAAATTTAGAGTTCTATACCTAAATTAACTTTTATCCTTATTGGTATTACCTACATGAAAGGATTTCCTAACTTCTAAACAACTTAAATTTAATTGTGGCACTATAACTATTTGGTCTTCAATCCCATCAGAGACTTGAAAAGGAATAAAATTAGTTATTAGAGTAAATAGGAAGTGCATGTTAGCATCTTCCAAAAATTAAAAATTGACAGAGACCGTTTGCTGCCTGAAAAGTCACCCATAGCCCTTTATAACATTGGAGCATCATCTTCAGCCTTCTGGCTCAGAATATTTGACAGATATATATGTGAAGCAGGAACTATTTAGGACTTGATTACCCTGTCTTGGCAGAGTTCAGCAGTCGACTTGTCCTGCATTTAAGTGTGCCCCTTTTTGGCAGAATTTGTCTGTCGTGAAGCAAGGGTATTTTCTTTACCCCAGTGGCTTGTTGGTCACATTTGAAGCCATCTCCATATGGATGTTCTTCGATGCTCATTATCTTCTTTGAGGTAGGCAGGGTGCTGCCAGGAGATGACCTCTTCCCTCCTGCTGAAAAACCTCTTGCCTTCCCAGTTTTTCCAAAGAGTAACTCCGATCAGTTAAATCCTTCGAAGGAAAGTGATCTTGAAAAAGAGGCTGCCAGATACCATAGCCACAGAGAACAACCAAACACCTACCCAAACCTCTTTAAGGAAAATTGGACGTCAAGTTCTCATAGATTTCTTTTAGTTGACAGTTTGGACACATAGAATTACTGTTTGGGGGCCCAAAGAAAATTGGGAAAAAACTGGTTAGCTTTCTCCAAAGTTCTTTTGGAAGCAGGTTTTGATGAGTGTCTTTCATTCACATCGTTATCACGTAGGCATGGATACGCATTGGGTAGCGGGGGATATAAAGACTTGTGGACCTTAGGATGATTACTTTGTACTTTAGGCAGGGGAATTGAGATAACAACGGAGGGGCATGATGAAGAAGGCTTTGGACTCTTTTTTGTCCCATGAGATTGTAATGATGAAACCGAGGAGGCACGGGAGAGGGGTTTTATAAAGTCTTTAGCTAAGGAAATAATTTTACCAGAATCTGAAGAATTAATAATGTCCCAGATAAGGTTCCAATAGCTGAAAGCTTGAACAGGCACCACAGCGTTTTTTTTTTTTTTTTTTTTTTTTTTTTTAAGTGTATTTAAGGAAGCTCCCACTTGGTCTCACTTTTTGGGATTAATTTTTGGACTGTCTATAACAAACCATGGGCAGGCCTCCGAAATAAAAAGAAAGAATCGAACAAGATCTTTTTTCTTAACTCTGATTTTTTTTTTTTTTTTTGAGAGAGGCTTTTAAATCCTGAATAAAGATTGCCTCTTTAGACAACTTTTGGCCCATTTTGTATGAGATGGAATGAACTTTTTATTTTTTGTGTCTTTCTCTCGTGAGTGGCGAGAGCGCACAAACTCTGAGCGCGAACGATGACTTATTGCTTTCGCTCCTGATGTGTCACGGAACCTAGTCGACCCGGGGTCTTTTTAATTTTTCATCTGGTAGAAGGTCCGTTTCTTGATCCCCACGTTGGGCGCCACTCTGTCCCGCCTGCGGAACTAGTTATTGGGTGGGACTCGAGAGGGACCCTTACCTGAAAGGCAAAACGGGCGAGAAAGAAGAATGGGACCAAGCTAAATCTTGTCAAGGTCCGTTTATTGAAAGCCAAGGTACAAAATATAAACGAGGGAAAAGGGGGGAAGGGGGAGGGGGAAGGTGAGCTGGAATTTGCATTGACTCCAGCTCAAAGGTGGGGGCTGTTAGTGGAGCTGTCTGAGGGCTACTATCTTGCAAATTCCCTCAGTAAACCTTTTCTGCGCTAATCTATTCCTGTCGTCTTGACTCAATATTTTTCTAAGGGAGGAATCCTTTGACTCCCAGCCCAAGGTTGGTCGGAGGGACTCTCTGTCTCTGACTCAGGGTCAGTCTGAGAGATTTCTCTGGCTCATGGCTCAGGGTCAGTCTGAGATATTTCTCTGGCTCATAGCTCGGGGTCAGTCTTTGGCAGCTTTTGACCTCCAGCCAAAAGTCTGGAGCCCCTAATCTTCAAGGATGATCTAACCACCCCCACCTTCAATTGCAGGTGCATCCACACTTGGCAGGACTGGCCAAGCTTGAGCACCTAAGACTAACAATTATCTTACTTTATAGCTTCCTCGTCCAATCCTAGATTGCCAAGACTGCAACTTCAAATCTCCCGCAATTTTTTTTTTTTTTAAACCTAAAGGCCTTTGTCTCCTGGTGCCACTCTTTGCTGACCAGCAGGGTGACCCCATTGCGCAATGGTTAATAAACCTCTTGCTTTTGCAACGAGTCTTGGTCTGGGGTTGTTTCTGGGAAGGGCGCGATCTTGAACTCCTGAGCTGTGAGACCCCAGGTCTTACAAATCAACTTTGTAGTTAGTTAACTTTGGCGTCTGAATACAAAATGTTTATCAGTGTCATCTATGCAATGACTAGTCCAGGATGTGCAGTATTTTCAGAATCCCTGTGTGTCCCTTATATGTAAGTTTTTTAACCCCATAAATTAACAGGCAATCATTTAACGATGAAAGGTTTAACAGTTCCTGAATTTTCTTCCTCATCTTTCTAAATAAGCATTTGAGAACTAATGCCCAATTCCCCGAAGGAGGGTAATGGTAAGCCCTTTAGGCCAATTCTGGGATTCAAAGTCCCACTTTTAGGAAACCAGGGACAATTAACATCTACTTGATTTTAAAAGTCCTAAAGAGTTTGACTTTCAAACCCAATTCCTCCTGTTTTGAGTAATTGTTTGAGCGTTTCAATAAACGCTCCTCTGCTATTGCTCTGTCCCATATTGCACTGTCTGGCCCTTACCTTGCACTCTTGCTGATGGGTGATCACCCATGTGCTTTCCTTTTGGCCCAATGGACATCCTAAGTCACAGCATTCCTCAGCAGGTTCCTCATTGTCAGGTTCAATACCCGGTTTCAGTACCACCTGTAGTCGCCCATGGCCACCAATAGTAACCGCCTGCACAAGGGTCTGGGAATTAAAAGAGAGAGAGAACATAAAGAAGTGACACCAAGACAGTGCTCTGATCAAGGTGCCATCTTTATTACAGAGTAAACCATTTATGTAGGTTTCCAAGTAAACATATCCAAACAAAACAGGAAACTTAACCAAGCAAAACAGGAGTCTTAACTAGGCAAAACAGGAGGCTTAACCAAGCAAAACAGGAGGTGTCTGCTGAAAACAACAAGAATAGCGAGCCAGGATGACTTGCATGCACTTGACCATCTCAGATCCAATGGAATGGCAACCTGAAACTCCAAGGTATTTTATGTTATTACTGGCTATTGTGAAGAATGTTGTCTCCCTAATTTCTTTTTCGGCCCATTTGTCTTAGGTATACAGGACGGCTTTTGATTTTGATTGATTTTTTTGTTTTGTTTTGTTTTGTTTTGTTTTTTTTCTAGCCACTTTACTGAAGGTATTTAACAGCTGAAGGATTTCTCTGGTTGAATTTTCGGGGTTGTTCATGTATACTATAATATCATCTTTGAACAGTGATACTTTGCTTTCTTCCTTTCTGATTTGTATCCCTGTGATCTCCTTTAGTTGTTTTGTTACTCTAGCTAGGACTTCAAGTATTATGTTAAGGCAATACAGAGAGAGTGGGCAGCCTTGCCTTGTTCCTGACTTAAATGGGATTGATTTAAGTTTCTCTCTGTTTAGTTTGATGTTGGCTATAGGCTTGCTGTATATTGTCTTTACTATTTTTACATATGTGCCTTGTATCTCTGATCTCTCGAAGACTTTAACATGAATGGGTGTTTGATTTTGTCAAATGCTTTTTTGGCATCTAAGGAGATGATCATGTGGTTTTTCTCCTTCAGTTTGTTTATATGGTGGATTACATTCATGGATTTCCATATATTGAACCACCCTTGCATGTCTGAGATGAAGCCTATTTGGTCATGGTGGATAATATCTTTAACGTGTTCTTGGATTCAGTTTGCAAGTATTTTATTGAGTATTTTTGCATCAATGTTCATGATAGTGATAGGTCTGAAGTTCTCTTTTTTTGTTGGGTCTTTGTGTGGTTTAGGTATCAAGGTGACTGTGGCTTCATAGAACGAATTTGGTAATGTTCCTTCTGTTTTTGTTTTGTGGAATAGTTTGAAGAGAATTGGAGTTAGCTCTTTTTTGAAGGTCTGGTAGAATTCTGCACTGAAACCATCTGACCCTGGGCTTTTCTTGGAAGGGAGACTTTTGATGACTGCTTCTATTTCTTTGGGGGAAATAGGAATATTCAGTCTTTTTACCTGGTTTTGATTTAATTTTGTTAAATGGAATCTATCAAGAAATTTGCCCATTTCATTTAGATTTTCAAATTTTGTGGAGTATAGGCTTTTGTAATAATGCCTAATGATTGTTTGGATTTCCTCAGTGTCTTTTTTTTTTATTGTCCCTCGTTTTGTTTCTGATTTTGCTGATTTGGATAGTTTCTCTCTGACTTTTAGTTAGTTTGGCTAAAACTAACTAAGGTTTGTCTAGCTTGTTGATTATCTCAAAGAACCTTCTCTTGGTTTCATTGATTCTTTGAATTGTTTTATTTGTTTCTAATTTATTGATTTCAACCCTGAGTTTGATTATTTCCAGCCATCTACTCCTCTTGGGTGTATCTGCTTCTTTTATCCTAGTGCTTTCTGTTGGGCCATTAAGTTGCTTGTATGAGATGTTTTAAATTTCTTTTTGAAGGCACTTAGTGCTATGAATTTTCCTCTTAGCACTGCTTTTATTGTGTCCCATAAGTTTGGGTATATTGTGCCTTCATTTTCATTGAATTCTAGGAAGTCTTTAATTTCTTTCTTTATTTCTTCCCTAACCCAGCTGTCATTGAGTAGCGAGATGTTCAGTTTGCATGTATATATAGGCTTTTTGCTATTTCCATTGTTGTTGAGGTCCAGCTTTAGTCCATGGGATACAAGGGATTATTTCAATCTTCTTGTATCTGTTGAGGCTTGCTTTGTGACCATCTCTATGGTCTATTTTGGAGAAGATTTCATGAGGTGCTGAAAAGAAAGTATACTCTTTTGAGTTTGGGTGAAAAGTTATGTAGACATCTATTAGGTCTATTTGATTTAGGACCTCTGTAAGTGCCATTATTTCCCTATTTAGCTTATGTCTAGATGATCTGTCACTTGGTGAGAATGGAGTGTTGAAGTCTCCCACTGTTAAAGTGTTCAGTCAATTTGGGATTTCAGCTTTATAATGTTTCTTTTACAAATGTATGTGCTCTTATATTTGGGGCATAGATGTTCAGAATTGTGATATCCTCCTGGTGGATTTTTTTTCTTTTATGAGAATGTAGTGCCCCTCCTCATCTTTTTGATTAATTTTGGTTGAAAGTCTATATTTTATTAGATATTAGGATAGCTACCTCAGCTTGTTTTCTAGGTCCATTTGCTTGAAAAACGTTTTTCCAACCCTTTATTCTGAGGTAGTGTTTATATTTGTTGCAGAGGTGTGTTTCTTGGATGTAGCAGAACGTTGGATCCTGTTTCTGCAACCATTTGTTAGTCTGTGTCTTTTTAATGGAAGATTGAATCCATTGATATTGATAGATAATAGTGACCAATGAATGTTAATTCCTTTTATTGTGGAGTTGGTGGTGTTACTGTGATTCATTTGCTTGTTTTCTTTTAATTTTTGTTGTGAATTTATTTGTATCTTACGTTTTCTTGGGTGTAGTTATTTATGTTAAATTGGCATTTTCCTTCTAATATCTTCTGTAGGGCTGGGTTGCTGTGTAGATATTATTTAAATTTAGTTTTGTCATGGAATATTTCGTTTTCTCCATCTATGTCGATTAAAAACTTTGATGGGTATAGTAGTCTGGGTTGGTATCTCTGACCCTTAAACTCTTCATGACATCTGCCCAGGTCCTTCTGGCTTTCATAGTTTCTGTTGAGAATTCTGGTGTGATTCTGATAGGTCTACCTTTATATGCTACTTGGCCTTTTTCCCTCTCTGCTTTTAATATTTTTTCTTTCTTCTGTAGGTTCAATATATTGACTATGATGTGACGTGAGGAGTTTCTTTTCTGGTCTAGTCTATTTGGTGTTCTGTAGGCCTCTTGTAAGTTTATGGACATCTTTTTCTTTAAGTTGGGAAAATTTTCTTCTATGATTCTCTTGAAAATATTTTCTGGACCCTGGAGCCTGGAATCTTCTTTTTATTAATTCCTATTATTCTTAGATTTTGCCTTTTCATGGTGTCCTTGATTTCTTGGATGTTTTGTGTTTGGAACTTTTCTGCTTTTACTTTTATTTGAGAGAGGTATCAATTTTTGCAAGTGTATCTTCAGCACCTGAGATTCCCTCTTTTTTTCGCCCATAGTTCCTGTTCATTGCAAACTGTGTACCTGTAACTTGGGATTTTTACTTCATTGGAATCTAATCACTTCCTTTTCATTGTCTTCTATAGGTATGGATGCATCACAAACACAGAGACAAGGTAAGTGCACAGACATTTATTTGAAAAATATTTTCAACTCACGCTACTGAAATTTTCCTTTCTTTCATGAATGCTGTAATTCACACTTAAATTTCTTTTTTTAACATTACCACAAATTAGTTGCTTTAGCACATATCTTAGCTGTTAAAGAATCAGCTTTTTAAAATCTTAATGCAAAACTTACAAATGAAATTATTGCCACAATGTGAGTGAAGGGAAAATATTTCAGTGATTGTGATAAATGTTTGCTAATGAAGCCAATGTTGAAAGTTTGAACAGTTTCACACTTTTTTTATTTAAAACAATACACATTCAGTAAAGAAAAAGTGTTGTTCATATTCTAGCAGCTCAACAGATTATGCATGGCAAGCTAATTGTGTTGCCAGAACTACAGATACTTTCCTTCTGAGGCACCTTCCAAGCCTTCTCTTTGTTACAAAGTTACTTAAACACAAAGCTTCAGACTCAAAAATTTTCCTCTGGGGAGACAAAGCTGTTGGTGGCAGAACTAGAATTGGCAAGTTAAATATTAGTTTTTCTTCCAATGCACCTTTTTATTATTGCCATTTTCCTTCCTATTTTTGAATTTATCTTTGAGTATTTATGAATATTCTTAGTGAGGAACTTACAGATTATTACAAATGTGTAAAATACATGACACTTCTGTTTTTAGATTTTATATAAAAGCTAGTCTTCAGTGAAAGGACTTGAATAAGATGAGCTTCAAAGTTACTCCACATTTCTCATGTGGATGCCTTTACTTTATTAGTCCTTTGATAGTTTCATACAATGTGTTTTGATCATATTTATTCCACTTCTTCCAACTCCTCCCAGATAACCCATTCAACTCTCAATTCTTTACCAACAAAAATTTGAAATGCTGCCTCCACCTTAACCACCACTTCCCTCTCCTCCTCCTTCTCCTCCTCTTCTTCCTCTTTCATCCATAAAATCTCATTTCTGTTACTCAGCTACTCTTGGGTGTGAGTCTGCCCATGTCCTGACTATGGTTAGAGAAATGTGACTTTCCCTTTTCCAGAAGCTATCAAATACCACTAGTTCCTCACCTACTGGTGAGGTTTACTGCCACTGCCATCCTGCAAGTTGGGATTTAGCCTGGCTTATGCAGATATTGTGCATGGTGTTCTAACTGCTGTGAGGTCATAAGTGCAGCTCCCTTGTTGAGTCTTGAAAACGCTGTTTCTTTGAAGTCATTTGCCTTTTCTCTCTCTCTCGTTTTTATTCTCTTGTATATTACATATGAACCTCAGTTTCCCATCCAGCCCCTTCCCCAGTCTCTTCACTCCAACCTCTTCTCTCCCCCAAATCAACACCCCCTCTGCCTCCCTCAGAAAAGAGATGGCTTTCCAGAGACATCAAACAAACACAGTACAACAAACTACAATAAGACCAGAAACATGCTAAAACATCACGGCTGGATGAGGCAATGCAGAAGAAAGAGAATGGTCTCACAAGTAGGCAAAAGAGTCAGGGACAGTCTCTGCTCCCTCTGTTAGGAGTCCCGCAAGAACCTCAAGCTACTCAGCCATATCATATGTGCAGAGAACCTAGGTCAGACCCCTACAGGTTCTCTGATATCGGTGAGCCTCAATGAGACCTAGTGAATTGATTCTGAGGGCCTCATTCTCATGGTGTCCCTGACCCCTCCCGTTCCCCTCATCCTTCCTCTTCTTTCTCAGGACACCTCCAGCTCCTCTTAATGTTTGGCTGTGGGACTTTGCATGTGCTCTCATCAGTTCCTGGATGAGGTCTCTCTGCTCTCTTTGATGATGATTCTGCTAGGGTCCAACCTAGCACACTCTGCAGGCAGGGATAACTGTAGTTGATGGTTTTGTGACTGGGTTGTTGTTCCAGTCTCTCCACTTGAGGCCTTGCCCATTTATAGAAGATGGCTCATTCAGTCTTCAGGTTTTTCATTACTAGGATTCTTTTCTAGGGTTACTCTCATAGATTCCTTAGTTTTCATTACTGGATTTCTACCTTACCATCAACACCCTCCCACCCCAGTTCCATTTTTCCATCTTCCTGCTTCCTGGTACCTCTTGTTCCCAACCATTCACCCCAGTCTACTTGAGAAGGGTACTATATTTCCCTTCCCAGGAAGATTCTTGTGTTCCCTCACTCAACACTTAAGCCTTCCTCATTTCTTAAGCCTCTCTAGGTCTATAGACAGTAACATGATTGACTTTTACTTCACAATTAATATCAACATATAAATGTGTTCACACCATGTTTTCCTTTGTGTGTATTATTACCTCCCTGAAGATGATTTTTCTAGTTCCACCCATTTGCCTGCAAATTTCATGATGCCACTATTTTTATCAACTGAGTAAATACTCCATTGTGCAAATGTATCACATTTTCTTTACCTATATCTGATTTAAAATATTTTTTCCTCTACTTTTGTGAGGACTTCTGAACCCTGAGGGTTGATGTTGGATGTGGTATGCATTTCCCATTTAGGGCACCTGTTCACTGTAAGTTAACAAAACAGGAGTCTCAATGCTAATTTCTCTTTGCTAAAAGAAGAGGCTTCAATGATAAGGGCTGAGAGAAGAAATGACCTATGGTTATAGTCACTAATCACCAGTAATTATTTTAATACTATGTCCATTTGGCAGAATAATGGTAGTAAGTTCTCTTATAGGGCCTATGGCCCACCTAGCCATAGGTTCCTGGCCACATTAACAGTATCAGATATGTGTTTTACTTTATAGAGGAGGGTCTTAGAGACAATAGGCAGGTTGTTGGTGACTCCCATAACATTAATGCTACTAAGGCACCAGTGGGTATATCTCGTCAGAACAGGCACTATTTAGCTTGAAGGGTTCACTGGTGGGAGAGAAAAAAAAGTATCTTTCTTACAGGACAGCATATAAAAGCTTTCAGCACTATGAAGGCCAGCCAGTTTAGATGAAGCTTCCAGATGGGTTAGCCTGATGCATTCACGTTTTGTCACTCTGTCGAGTTCTGTAGGGCAACCAAAGGGAAAGCTCTGTCATGTTCTATACAATACAAGCTATTAAAATAATAATGATAAATATTAACAGGAATGATTTAGTTCCTTTTGAGTTTTTTTCCCAAAACATAAGGATTCCTTTTTCAAATAAATATTCACTGGGCAAGCATAGCTCATTCAAGACACTAAAGTTAAAAAGCAGTGCTTAACAATAACAGAACACAATTTCTGTATTTATTCCTCTGTTGAGGAACATCTAGGTTGTTTCCAGATTCTGACTGTTACACATAAAGATGCTATGAACATAGTTGAGCAAATAAATGTCCTTGTTGTATGGTTGAGTATCTTTTGGATATATGCCTAGGAGTGGTATAGCTGGATTATGAGGTAACACTATTCCTAATTTTTTGAGAAGGTGCCAGATTGACTTCCAAAGTGGTTGTTCAAGTTTACATTCCCACCAGCAATGGAGGAGGGTTTCCCTTTCTCTACATCCTCTCCAGTGTATGGTGTCACTTGAGTTTTTTATCTTAATCATTCTTATGGGTGTAAGGTGAATCTCAGGGTCATTTTCTTTTCATTTCCCAGACGACTAAGAGACTTTGATCATGTCTTTAAGTTCCCTAGTAAGGGGGAACAAGGGTTGTCTCTGACATGGATTCAGAGGCCTGCTCTTTGATCATCTCCCCCTAGGGGGCAGACTTGCCAGGCCACGCAGGAAGATGATGCAGCCAGCATTGATGAGACCTGATAAGCTAGGGTTAGGTAGAAGGGGAGGAAGACCTCCCCTATCAGTGGACTAGGGGAGGGGCAGAGGTGGAGAAAAGGGAGGAAGAATGGGACTGTGAGGAGATGAGGGAAAGAGCTGCAATGGGATACAAAGTGAGTAAATTATAATAAATAATAAAGAAAGAAAATGTGGTACATTTACAGTAAACAAATAAATTGAAGAGAATAAAAAAAAAAACAGTAACAGAACACTTAAAGAAATATGGCCAGAAAATATTCAAACCAATTACAGAAACAAGTAAAAAAGTACTTTAAAATATATTCATTAGCTATTTGTGAGATAGCATTACTCATTCAGCATATATGCAACTGCTGTTTTAATTTTAAAGCTTAATTTTAATATTATTTTGTGTATCCTGTATGATGTGTGTGTGTGTGTGTTTTCTGTGGTGTGTGTGTAAGTCAGCATAACTTTATAGGATTGGTTCTATCTTCCCACCTTTAGATGGGCTTATACTATTGAACTCTAGTTGTCAGGCTTGTGTGACAAGTACCATTATCCACTACATATCCCATGGGCTGGCAAGTATTATACTAAAAGAAATAGAATCATGACATAAAATATTTGAAGCCAAAATTTTAGTTGGTATCAATAACCTACAAAGAAAACAAGCATGTATAATATATAATTATAGATGTTATTTTAAAAGTACTTGTTAATATATTTTCTAAAATTTAAATGTAATGCAAAATTTAAATTTAAAAGTAGACACAAATCACAGGAAGTGAGTATAGATAAGTGAACTAAATTAAATGTAGTGAACTATGTTTAGCTGAAATAATGCAACCTAGATAATGGTCAAATTTTATCTTTCAGGTGTGAAAAGAAAAAGATAAAAATGTGCAAAATTGTAATTTTGTATCATATAGACACATCTAAAATTAATTTGAATCTGGTCATGGTCGCCTGTTTGTAGTTCCAGCGTTTGTGATGACGAGGCTGGTGGATTATGCATTTCAGGCCATTTTAGGTTAGATAGAGATATACTGTTACAAACATACATGAAAAGGGGAAAGAAGAGAAAGGAAAATGTAAAATACAGGATAATTTAAACATATAAGAGCTGATAAAATTATCTGCTTTATGTTAAAAGTGAAAAAAAAAACTCTTCAAGATATATACTCTATTTTTCCTGTTACAATGTAGAAAGCTACAATCATGTCATTCATAAGGGCTAAGTGATCAGAAAGATTATATACCATTAGAGATATAACCCAAACATAAGTTGTTAAGTAAAAATAACCCTGGAAATGAATGTGTCTGAGTCTCGAAGAACACAGGAAAACAAGAAAGAGAATGAAAAGAAGAAAATAAGGCTATCAATAGTCTTATCTTAGTAATTCTGACTAGGAAATCAGTCTAAATAACTAATAAACAACAACAACAATAATGACACATTGAAGAAATTTACTGCAACCTGAACAGTAAACTATCAGTGAAAGAAATTTTATATCTTTTAAGTGAATATGGTAAGTTCATGAAGCTGTGCTGCACAGGAGAAAACATCTTCGTTTTCAGATGCTTGAAGTCAGTGAGTCAGGACTTTCTAATTACAGTGAATGGAAACAGAGAAGTTATGCATGAATCTAGCCACAAATTTGTAAGTTAAAAGGAAATTAAGAAACTCGAAATGGAGCATAACTCAACACAGGAATGAAGAATAACAATTAATAAATGAGACCTCATGAAACTAAAAATTCGAATCGTGAAGGACACCATCATTTGGATAAAGCAATAGCCTACAGAATAGAAAAAGATTTTTTATCAACTACACATATGATAGGGGGTAATTTCTAACATATAAAAGGAACTAAAGAAACTTCACATCAGAAAATCAATAATCTAATTATAATAATAATTTAAACATGAAACACAGATCTAAATAGAGAATTCTATTATTATTTTAATTATTTTTTTTACAATTTATTCACTTTGTATTCCAGTTGTCACCCCCTTCCTCATCTCCTCCCTGTCCCATCCTCCCTAGTTCACTGATAGGGAAAGTCCTCCTTCTTCCCTAGTCCACTGATAGGGAAGTCTTCCTCTCTTACTGTCTGACCCTAGTCTATCAGGTCCCATCAGGACTGCCTGGATCCTCTTGCTCTGGTGGGTTAGGTTGCCCCACCAAAAAGAAGTGATCAAGGAGCAGGCAACCAAGTTCATGTCAGAGACTGTTTCTTCTCTTGTTACTACCTACATGGAGACTGAGCTGTGTATGGGCTACATCTAAGCAGGGGCTCTAGGTCCTCTCTATGTATGGTCTTCAGTTGATGCATTGGTCTCTGCATTCCTCCCTGGGCCCTTATATTTTTTGGCTATGTTGGTCTCCTTGTGTGGCTCCTGTCCCCTCCCAGTCCTTTTGTATCCCTCTTCTTCTATAAGACTCTCTGTGCTTTGTCCAAAGTTTAGCTGTGTGTCTCTGCATCTTCTTTGATCCCCTGCTGGTTGGAGTCCTTTAGAGGACAGCTGTGGTATGCTCCAGTCCTGTTCCCTCTCTTCTATTGCTTCTGGTGTCTATCCTGTTTTCCCTTTTGAATGAGAATTAAGCATCTTCCCTAGGGTTCTCCTTGTCATTTAGCATCTTTAGATCTATAGATTTTAGTATGTTTACCCTATATAATATGGCTAAGAAAATCAAATGGCTGAGAAACACTTAAAGAAATGTTCAGCAGCCTTAGTTATCAGGGAAATGCAAATCAAAACTATTTTGAGATTTCCTTATACCAGTCAGCAATGCTAAGATGAATAAACAAGTGACAACTCATGCTGACTCATTCGTTGCTGGTCAGAATGAAATCATGAATAACCACTATGGAAATCAGGGTGATGATTCCTCAAACAGACAGGAATTGATCCACCTTAAGATACAACAACGTCTTTCCTGGTTATATACCCAAAGAATATTTTATCTTACTATGGAGGCATTTATTCAAACATGATCATTGTTGGTCTATTCAAAATAACTTGAAATTGGAAACAGCCTAGATGTCTATTAATAGATGAATAAATAAAGAAAATATGTTACATTTACAACTGAATTTTGCTCAGCTGTTGAAACACATACAATCATAATATTCACAGATAAATGGATGGAGCTAGGGAAAAAAATCATTCTGAGTGAGGTAACTCAAACTCAGAGAGACAAATGATGTATGTATTCACTTTTATGTAGATGTTAACTTTTATGTGTTCCATATACCAACTATAATACCTATAACCACAAAGGTTAGGTATAGTGTAAGGGGCTAGAGAGGATTAATTTATCTTCTTAGAAAGGAAAAATAGAATAGATAGTAATGAATGGAGAGAGTCAGGAGAGGTAGGTGATGGAATGGGAGGTTCAAATGAGGACAGGAGATGTCAGGAAGACACAGAAGTGAATATGGAGAAGGACAGTAAAACTAAAAGCTATTTGGGAGGTTTAATGGAAACCTAATACAGTAGAAGCTTTCTAAAATATGTATATTTTAAAATATGTATAAAGGTGATTTAAATGAAATTGCCAAACAAGAGAGGAGACAGAGCCTCAGTTGAGCATCTTGAATCAACAAATAAAGCTTTCTTTATCAAGATGTGGTTACATCCAATTGAATTGTTGGCCAAAGGGTCCTTATTAGAACCCTGAAAAAAATCAAAGATAATGCTAAGGCTACTGGCCACCCTCTACAAAATGACAGTAAACCCCTATTGCTGAAGACAATGCCTACACAACACATTGAACATTTAGAAGTCAAGCTAGTGGCTACCTAGAGCTTTCACCCCTACAAACTAGTGTTGATACATGCTAGTAAAGGATACGGTAAACACCAACCCAGCTACAAACCCTTCCATCTACAATGATTACCTACCTAAAGGATGTGCTGGCACTATCGTGGCATAAAGCTTGTGGGAGTAAACAACAAATATATGATTGGATTTAAGACCCACGCCATGAGATAAAAGCCATCCCTCACACTGCTCAGGTGGCCAAGAACCTGAGACTAGATAGGCCGGGGTCCCATGCGGAAATCCAAATACTATCATTGTGCTAAAGGGACATAGCAATAAAATGACTCCTGATGATGTTCTGCTATACTCCTAGGTTAGTGCCTTGCTCAGGTATTGTCATAGTAGCTTCCTCCTGCAGATTATGAGAACAAATACAAAGACACATAACTGAGCAATGGCAAAGAATGAAAGACCTTGGAATACTCATCCATAAATGGATGTCTCCATAAAATACCTCCTCTCAGGTCTAAGGAAACTCTGCAGAAGAGGAGGCAGAAAGACCAGAGGGGATGGAGGACACCAAGGAAACAAGGTCTTCGAAATACAGCAGGACTAGCACACTTATGAACTTACAGAGGCTATGGCAGCATGCACAGGGCCTACACAGGTCTGTACCAGGTAGGGTCCCAGCACAGAGAAGTGGACACAAGCTCGCTCCCCAAATGGGAGGCTATTTCCAATTGACAACACTCTCAAAGGAAAAAATTAGTTTACTCCAAAGGAGTTTCACTGGATATACAAACCACTTTTTTGTGATTAGGTATATCAAACAAACCTGAACTAGCAATTCAAAAGCATAGAAAAGACACAGAAAAAAAGGTGATGAGGAAATTTCTTGTTTGCCCCCAAAGTTCTTAGGCTCTCCGGCGCACATGCGTGTGTACGCACACACACACACACATACACACAGGAAACTAGAAAAGTTTGATCACTGTTTGAATCTTGAATACAACTGTTGAAATTTATTTGTCAAATCTTTGCACTAGCTCCCTGCAATTAACTGGGTGAAAACAAGTCATTCTGGACTCATCAGCACTTGAAAGCATGTGCTAATCTGTATAATCTGTATTCACACTTGGACTGCCTTCTCACCCTGTAGTTGAAGCCTGACGTATTCCTTTGGTCTGTGTGTGCACAGCCAATACACAGAAAGTCAAACAGCGCTGGTGGGGCCACAAAGACGGCTGGTGATATCTAAGCCTGTGCTTTCACACAGGCAGAGGAATCTAAGAGCTGTGAAGCTCGAATGCAAACTCAGGACAGGGAAGGGCAAAGCAGACAAGCTCCTGGTGGCTGTCCTCACTGACATGAACAAACATGTATTTGTTTTCTCTAACAGTCTCATCAGGGCTTACATGTCACTGCACATAGTAAAATTTAGCGGGTCTTTATAACAAAATCACACCTAGAAAATATGCACACAGAATGCTTTAGGTTGTTCTTCATTTTCTCCGTCTACCAATCACTCAGCACAAGAATGAAGAATAACAATTAATTAATGAGACCTCATGAAACTGAAAAGATTTTGCGTGGCAAAGATGCCATCATTTGGACAAAGCAGTAGCCTGCAGAATACAAAAAGTGTTCTGCCTTCAAAAGCCAGACCCAATGCCCACCACTAAATGGCCAATATAAGAACTCAGTGGCACCTTTGGCTGTTCTTTGTCTCATAACGTTGTGTCTGGATGTTTATTTCGCCTTTGTGTTTATTTTTACTTTCTTTTTAACTATTTATTTATTTATTGCTTTCTCACAACTCCTCTGTGTATAGATTATGGCTTGCAGTTTTGTGTTTTCACGGGATTCCTGTGTGTGCAAGCGTGTGTGTTTGTGTCTATGTTTTTTTGTTTGTTTGTTTTTTGAGCTTTTTGGGGTCTCTTTTTCTCCTGTTTGATTGTTTTGTCCTATATCAATTTATCTGACTTTATTTTCTCTTATTTTATAATTCTTTAGATGCCTGCTTGTTTTTTCAATAAAGGCCAAAAAGGGGGAGGGGAGGTAGGAAAGATCAAGGAGGAGTTAGAGAGAAGAAACCATTATCAGAAAAAAAAAAATCTATTTTTACTGAAAGAAAAAAGGAAAAAGTGCAGATATAAACCCAAGAATAAACATGATTCCTGTGATAAATATGCTTGTAGAGGAATTGCTAGTTTTAGTGGAGAAGAGGAAACTGCTAAATCTGAACTTCATCCCATAGTATTGGAAGTGGCAAGAATGTGTGATGAGTCTTAACAGAGTTTCTCTGTTGTCTTTCCTTCTAGGGCTGTGTTAAGATGTAGCGTTTTCTTGCTTTCAGAAGATGCTGAGTCATTCTAAAAGGACAGGCCCAAACATTATCAGACAACAAATATTCCATTGCCCTGATATTTGCAACCTCCAGCACCATAAAAATAAATTTATTTTCCTTATACATAATCCAGTCCTTAGTCTGTTATTACAACAATACAAAAAGACCAAAACACCACCGTTACAAAAAAGAAAAAAAAATGATAAAAGAAAAACTCCACAGAAAGTAGTCATTTAGTACACAAAGTTTATCCAGGGATTTGTTTAAACATCACCTTAACACAGGATAGGTAAGTTGAAATGGTTTTCTGAGGATGAGTAGCAGAGTGTATTCTGGATTCTGGGTGGAAGCATTTGAAGCCAAGATGTGACAACTAGACAGTTAAAATCACAATAGAGGCAAAGTCAAAGGAGAGACACATGACATGAATGGAATGCGGCCAGGTGAAGGAATGGAAAAGTAGACAGTACAGTTTGCTTTTTATTTTGCTACATGTGGTTCCCTGATTCACAGTCTAGGGAAAACAGACATTTGGGAGGATAACATGAAAAGCAAGTAAGAACTGGTGATGTACACTTGTTATTCATAAGATTAGTTCCACTTAAAGGTATGTTCATGTGATTGGATGTTTGACAGGAGTGATGAGGGAAGAAAATTGATGGTATTCTCGGCATTATAATCAGGTAATGATTTTTCAAACAACAGTCTAAGAAGACATTTTAAATTAACACAGGGAAATCCATGCCCAATCTCCACTAACAGTCCACTAATCATAGCAGTGCTTAGATAAAAGGAAGAGGAATAAATACCTGGGTGGTGGAGAATCTGGGGATAAAGTGTTGCAGAAGTGAGAAGAGCCCAGATTCTCCTCATGCTATTCATCCAAATTTTGCAAAGTACAGGCAAAAAGATGAGGAGAGAGGGAGAATTCATTGCTGCTTTGTGACAACATATTTCATAATCGTAGTCTATCTGATGGCCTTTTATGCTATGCATGATCACACTTGCATAGATGAACTGTTCCAGCTTAATAGAGACTGGGGGTATGAAAGTGATCAGGGTACAGAAAAAGGCTGTTCAATAAGAAAGCATCCTTTTTACTTCTCTTTGCAACTGCATAAGAAGCGAAAACTTTCCAAAAGAAGGGTGGATTCTGAAGATAACGCTGATTATGTATCTCTTATAAATGTAACTCTGAATAGAGGAGACAGTTTTCGTTCCTTTCTGACACATCTGTTTTTCAAAAAGAATATTGCTTATTAGTAAGCAGGGGGATGCAGTTTGACTGTGCAGCTGCAGGAGCAGAATATAACATCAAGGGACCTATGAACAGAATGCCTCATGAAAAACCTACATCTTCAAAGAAAAAAAAAACATACACAAAGCAATTCTTTAGCTGCATGGCTTTCACTAAGGACTTTTGGAAAGTAGCTGAATATGGGCTTCTCTAATGTCACGATTTACCTAATGGGTGACAGTATATGCCCCAACCTCAGGATAATGGAGTGGCCACACTTTTCATGAGTTGTTATGTGCCCCTGAGCAAGCCAATGGTACAAGACAGCACATTTCTATGAAATGTGAGGCTCACAGATTGTATTGAATTTCTCTAAACTGACAGAGAGCTGGGGCGGTGCAAACCAATAACTTAGCAGTTGAGACACTGAGACAGAAGAAATGTAAGTTCACACTACATATGTTGAAGATAGCACTGCTATGTCTTAAAGACGTTAATTTTAGAAAGATACGATGATATGAACCTCTGATGAATCCTCTCTTCCTTCCCTCTCCCCTACACAGGGATCATCTCTCCATTCTTTTCTATTGCCTCCTTGACATTTCTTGGCTCTTTGTATATTGTACTTCCTGATCACTTTTTTTCAACAATTCGCTTATGTATCTAATCCTGCCATCTTCTTATAAGAAATGGACCAATGCACCACATAGTAGTGATTCAAGGAGACAGGCAGCATGATGAGGCCTTGGAACTGGTTCATGTTTTTTTTTTTATTATAAAAATTTGTTTACTTTTTATTAATTACATTTTATTTGCTTTGTATCCAGCTATAGCCCCCTTCCATCCCCTCTTTCTAGAGAGCTCTTACCAAGTCTAGTTAGCTCTATCTTTGTTCTAAACATAATAAAGGTGATAGGGTTCTGGGTTGTTCCATAATTAGTATTACTCCATTAAAGTGTGCTTTTCTCAGCTTTTCTGTATGTGTATCTATGTATCTGTTCTTTTTTTCATTCCACAGTAGCCCTGGTAAAGTCAAGTCCAAAACCATGGAGGATGCTGCATTCATTGGGGGATTAAAGCAAAATCTTACAGCATTCTGAATCAGGGCTATAATCCTCCCCCTCTCTATCTGTCAGTCTGTCTGTCTGATGTGTATGTCTGTGGTATATGTATATTTTCACAAGGGCATGTGCACATACATGTAAATGTTTTCAGGTGCCTGTCCATGTGTTTACACATGTATGTGGAGGTTCATGTTAGGTTCCAGCTCAGCTCTCCGCCTTGTTTTGTAAGACAGGGTTTCTCTCTGAACCTGGCAGTCATCAATTTGGCTAGACTTCCTGGTCAATAAGCTTTAGGGAGCTGCCTAGAGCTCACTGGGATTACCAACTTGTCTATGGGGCCAAACCTATTCAAACCACCACATTTCACTCACTATCCCCCAGAGGCTTGTAGCCATATCATAATGAAAAATGCATTTAGTCCAACTTCAATAGTTCCCGTAGTCTATATTTGTCTCAACAACGTTTAAAAGTCTAAAGTTCAATCTCTTAACTGTAATCCCCTATAAAATCAAAATAAAAGAGCAGATCATATATGATGGGCACAGAATATGTATTTCCTTTCCAAAACATAAGGAAGAGAACGCAGTGAGAAGACACTGCAGTGAAGCAAGACAAAAAACCATCTGGGTAAACTCCAGACTCTGCATCTCCATGTCTGATGTCAAAGCGCTCTTCAGAACTCCAACTCTTTTCAACTTTGTTGACTTCAACACACACTCTTTTTTCTCTTAGGCTGGTTCACCTCTCTGTTAGCAAATTTCCTCCATAGGTACCCCAATAGCTCTGGCATCTCTAAAATCTTGGGGTATCCTAGAGGCAACTTCTGTCTGAGTCACAGTGTCATTGCTTTGAAGAGACACCAAGATACTCAGGAAGACATACAGTGGATATCAAAGATCTCAGAATTCCAATGCTTAGAACTGAGAATATTGTCTTTTAGATTAAAAGAAACTGTATAAGGCTGGTCAAACTAAGGTTATCTTAATCAAAAGATTTGTGCAGTAGTGGCACAAATATCTTGCTGGCAACCACCATCAATTTTTCTCTAGCAGCTGCTGGCAACCAGGACTAACAATGCTATGATTCTAGCCCCTTGACAATCCTTTCAGACTTGCTACTTCCAGAAATTGACTTGTAAGCCACTAATGTTGTGAGTTTTAGAGAAGCATTAGGAAGCTCAGAGAGCTCTCTGCTACTTTCCAGAAAACACACTATAGAAGCTGAATATCTGAGCAGACCACACCCTTGCTCACTGAGCATTTGATAGTCTGAAGTTAGCTGTACCAGATAAGATGGGGCAATGCATATAATCTACTTATTAAGGCTTAAAGAACCCCATCTTGCAACCACTAGCAATAACAAGACTCTCATACATACATACGCCTTGAGGAAACCTAGCATCCATTTTGAGAAATTTGGCTAAATTTTGTTTCTTCTATTCAAAGGTCCTTAGCTAGCTCTCACAAGGCCTAATCATGATTCTGGGAATGGGTTTGCCTTTCTTGTTTGTAGGTCATCATCTTATGGAGTGTTGGAACACTGACTGAGGATGATGACACAGTTTAATTGCTTCCATCAATTACCTCCTATCTCTTTCTTAGTGTTCATACTTGATTTTCAAGGGTCAGAAAGAATTCAGCCTTTATTGTTTTTTATGGCTACTTATTTTTGCAATGTTTTGTTACTGTAAATCTCCAATCTCAGCATAATGTGTATATTCTGAGGACACAATAAAGACAACAACTGCCATTTATGAACTTACAGAGAACTGAAAGGTAGACAACATTTTTTTTTTTTTTTTTTTTTGCTACAGGAAGGGCAAATAGCATAATGTAGAAAAGTTGGAAAATATCCATAACTTAATATATCTTTTATTCTCTTTAATAGCTTATGTGTAAGTTTTTAAAACTTATCTCAGGTTTCCAGAACTTTAAAATTCGATGTTGGAAGTTCATTGTTTCTTCCAATGAACCCCTTGAGAGCTTTTCTATTGTGAATATTTTTTCTTGCTCAGCCATCTCGATCTCGACACACGTTTTCTGATCTTTTAGTGAGTTCTTTTGCAGCAGATTGGATTATTTGATTCTCTCAGAATATTGCTCATTGCATACCTGCCTCTTCTGTATCTTCTCCTGTAGAAACACAATTCAGCTTTTCACATTTGTGTCATAATGCACAGTGAAGAACCCTACAATGAATGAGTGTAAGGAAAGGACTCTCTGAATAGGACTCCATTTGTTCAGGAATTAAGGCCAACAGTTGACAAATGGCACCTCATTAAATGAACTAAGGGGCTTCTACTCTGTAAAGGAAGCAATCAGTGGAGTGAAGATGACAGTCACTAGGCAGGAGACATCTTGCCAATTTTATATCCAATTTAGGATTAAGAGCTCAAAAAACAAAGAACCATGATTAAAAAAAGAAAAAACAAAACAAGCCCACTCTGATCTGCCATTGAGAGCAGCACAGATCAGGGAGCAGCAGGTAAAAGCCTCCTACATCTGCCCATCCCCCCCATCTACTGAACTGCCACAGCCTGCCAACAACAGTGGCTAGGTCGAGGTCTGCCCTGGGCCCTTTGTGCTCCACTTCCTCTTGCTGCCCCACACCCCATTTCCCTGACTTGCACCATTTCCAGGAATCCACACTGGTATGTTTTCCCTGAGACCAGCACAGATCTTGGAGAAATAGTTTCCTGACTTGCACTATTCCCTGAGATGCACCCTAATCTGAGGCACCAGAGACCAGAAGGGAACAGGGAGCATCAGGAAAATCAGTCCACAGATAGAGGTGGACCTCCTCCCCTTCCTTCTGAGTCTAGCCTATCAGATCTCATTAAGACTGGCTGCATTTTCTTCCTATGTGGCTTTCCCCTCAGGGGGAGGTGATCAAAGAGCCAGCCACTGAGTCATGTCAGAGACAGTCCCTGTTCCCCTTACTAGGCCACCTGCTTGGACACTGAGCTGCTGAGGGCTATATCTGTGCATGGGTTCTAGGTTATATCCATGCATGGTCCTTGGTTGGAGTGTCAGTCTCATAAAAGACCCCTGTCCCCTCCTGCTATGAACATGGTTGAGAAAACATCCTTGTTGTGTATTTGAGCATATGTTGGCTATATCTAGGAGTGGTATAGCTGGATCTTGAGGTAGCACTATTTCTAATTGTCTGTGAAAGCACCAGATTTATTTCCAAAGTGGTTGTACAAGTTTGCATTCCCACCAGCAATGGAGGAAGGTTCCCCTTTCTCCACATTCTCTCCAGCATGAGTTGTCACTTGAGTTTTTTATCTTAGCCATTTTGATGGGTGTATGGTGAAATCTCAGGGTCGTTTTCATTTGCATTTCCCTAATGACTAAGGACGCTGAACATTTCATTAAGTGTTTTTTTTTTCCATTCTATATTATTCTATAGAGAATTTTCTGTTTAGCTCTTTTGCAAGAAATGAAAAATGAGTGTGATCAGGAAGAAAACAGGGAACAGGACAGGTGCCTACCACAGAGGACCTCTGAAAGACTCTACCTAGGAGGGCATAAAGCAGATGCTGAGACTCATAACCAAACTTTGGGCAGAGTGCAGGGAATCTTATGAAAGAAGGAGGAGATGAAAGACCTGGAGGTGAAAGGAGCTCCACTAGAAGAGCAACAGAACCAGAAATCTGGGCACAAGGGTCTTTTCTGAGACTGATACTCCAACCAAGGACCATGCGTGGAGATAACCTACACCTGCTCAGATGTAGACCATGGCAGTTCAGTGTCCAAGTGTGTTCACTAGTAACAGGAACAGGGACTGTCTCTGACATGAGCTCAGTGCCTGGTCCTTTGATCGCCTCCCTCTGATCGGGGAGCAACCTTACCAGGCCACAGAGGAAGGCAATTCAGTCAGTCCTGATGAGACCTGAAAGGCTAGGTTCAGAAAGGGAAGAGGACCTCCCCTATCAATGGGCTTGGAGAGAAGCATGGGAAGAGATGAGGGAGGGAGGATGGGATTGGGAGGAAGTGAGAGAGGGGGCTAGAGCTGAGATACAAAGTGAATAAACTATAACTAATATAAAAAATAAAAAGGTTCTTTGAAGGAGTCTGGTAATTGTATTTCTGCCTCCTGGCCTTGGCAGATGCAGGTCTTATCCATAGTTCCATTTCTCAGAGACTGTCATTGGCGGTCTCTGCTAGTGGATGCTCTGAGCCTAGGAAGTAGATAGCAAGCTCCCTGAAACCTTGGGAACCAGACAGCAAACTTTGTGACCTTGAGTGAATTCCTGTGTGCCTCGCCAGGTGGCACAGATGTGTTGCTACTGTGAAAAAAATTTGCTTGTACCCTTTGCTTTATAAGTTTGTTTGCACGTTCAGTAAACTGAGACTTGATTAGGAATCTGTCTTGTCTCCATTCTTCGCATCTCTGTCCCCCAATTTCCACTCCCTCTTTCAGGTGGACCCTGTTCGACTAGCCCACAGGATGGGGCAATGGGGCAATACTTAACCCTGGGGGCCCTGAAGAAACTAAAGCACCAACCAAGGGCCGTGCATGGAGAGGACCTACACCTCTCAGATGTAGTCCACAGACAGCTCAATTTTCATGTGGGGATCTGAGTAAGGGGAACAGGGGCTGCCTCTGTCATGAACTCAGTTGCCTACTCTTTGATCACTTCTTCCTGGTAATGTGGCCTTGCCAGGCACAGAGGAAGTAGATCCAGGCAGTTCTGATGAGACTTGATAAGCTAGGGTCAGGTGACAGGGGAGAACTTCCCCTTTCAGTGGATGAGGGGAAGGGGATAGCGGGTAACAGAAAGGGGGAGGGGGTGGGACTGAGAGGAGATGAAGGTGGGCCTACAATTGTGACATAAAATTGTAAAATAAATAAATAAATGATTAGATTTTAAAAATAAGGGAAAAAATGCGCAGTTTGTGTTATCTCTATTTTCACTAGACCATGGTCAAATCCTCAGTGGTTGGGTTCTTAAAGAGAACTGAATCATTGAACTCCTGCCAGAAGCCCTCAAATGTAGAGAGCTAACTTCCATACCTCCTGAATGCATAGGTCTATAGATGGCTGTCCTATATTTTATGGCTAATATCTGCTTATTTGTAAATGTATACCATGCCTGACTTTCTGTGTCTGGGTTACCTCACTCAGGATTATCTCTTCTAGTTCCATCCATTTGCCTGCAAATTTCCTGAATTCTTTGTTTTTAATATCAGAGTAGTATTCCATTGATTTCTTCTTTATATAAGGCTAGTTGATTGAAACAACTATAGTTTTCCACTATAGGTTTACTGCTGTGGTAGAAGATCTCAATGAACACATGACCTGTATTTTCTTTTTCTAACTTTATAAACTGTATATTTTAATAGTCCATATTTAAAACTCTTAGCTAATATTTGTAATCCATATACATAAAAGAATCCTGAGAAACAGTATATTACACTATCATTATTATTTGACACAGTACTTGTGTTTTAAAAAATAGATCAACACATGTGGTTTGATTGTTTGACTGTAACATTCCAAACCTGATGCTTTGCTATATATTACAAATAAATTATAATTTGCATTATAATATTATCCATGGTCACTTATTAATTTCTCTTTTCATGGATAAATTATTGATTGATTTGAAAAAAATAGTTCATATACTTCAATAGTGCATTGTGTTCCTTTCCATATATCACTCATCACTGTTAGTATTTTTTTCTTTAAACATAATGATGCTTCTACATTTATGGTTGGTTTATATTTTGATTATCCTATAAAAACGTTTAAACATCATGAGTCAACAAGACAGTTGCATTCAATTGACCAAGCAACATAGATGAAATGAGCTCCTCTTTAACAGAGAGTAATGAGCCAATAGCTGGGCAGAAGGCCTTAAAACTAATGTTATTTTATTACAAGGTGTTGAGTAGTTCTATAACTTATGATATCATGCATCCATAGTGAAAAACAGAATGATTATATAGCTGTGTTTTCACTCCATCAGAAAACTAAAAATTGTAAGCTACGATAGTCATTCTATAAAACATATATGATAACAGAAATATATATATGTGTAGTTATTTTGTCTATTGAGGTATTAGGAAGAGAATATTTTATTACAACGTTAGTTGTGTTAAACCAGACACCCCTTTTAAAGGGTATTCTAAAATCTTCCCTTATTATTATTTTTTATAATTTTATTTTTCTTATTAGTTACATTTTTTTTAACTCTGTGTCCTAGCTCTATCCCGCTCCCTCATTCCCTCCCCAACCCCACACTCCCTCCCTCATCTCCACCCTTCCCCTTTCCAAGTCCAATGATACGGGAGGACCTCCTCCCCTTTCATTTGATCCTGTTTTATCAGGTATCTTCAGGGCTGGCTGCAAAGTCCTCCTCTGTGGCCTAATAGGACTGCTCCTCCCCTGGGAGGGTGGGGAGGTCAAAGAGCCTGCCCTCGAGATCCTGTTAGAAATAGTCCTTGTTCCCCTTACTTTGGAAAACTACTTGGTTACTGAGCTACCACGGGCCACATCCGAGCAGAAGTTCTAGGTTATATCCATAGATGGTCCTTGGTTGAGTGTCAGTCTCAGAAAAGACCCTGTTCCTGGATATATTTGGTCCTTGTAGAGCTCCTATCCTTTCCATATCATACTAACTTCCCTTCTTTCATATGATTCCCTGCACTCTGCCTAGGGTTTGGTTATGAGTCTTAGTGTCTGCTTTGAAACACTGCTAGGTAGAGTCTTTCAGATGCCTTTTGTGGTAGACTCCTGTCATAGGTTCAGTGCACATCCCATTTGTCTTTCTAAATGAGGATTGATCATCTTTGCCCGTGTCTGCTTTCTTGATTATCTTCTTTAGGTATGCAGAGTTAACTATGTTTATTATATTTTTTAGGTCTATATAAGCGAGTATATACCATGTTTGTCTTTCTCCTTCTGGGATACTTCACTCAGGATGATCTTTTCTAGATCCCACCATTTGCCTGCAAATTTCATGATTTCCTTCTTTTTGATTGCTGAGTAGTATTCCATTGTGTAAAAATACCACAATTTCTGTACCCATTCTTCTGTTGATGGACATCTGGGTTGTTTCCAGGTTCTGGCTATTACAAATAAAGCTGCTACAAACATGGTTGGGCAAATGTCCTTGTTGTGTACTTGAGCAAATTTTGGGTATATACCTAGGAGTGGTATAGCTGGGTCTTGAGGTAGCACTACTCCTAATTGTCTGAGAAAGTGCCAGATTGACTTCCAAAGTGGTTGTATCAGTTTACATTCCCACCAGCAGTGGAGGAGGGTTCCCCTTTCTCCACAACCTCTCCAGCATGTGTTGTCCCTTGAGTTTTTCATCTTGGCCATTCTGATGGGTGTAAAGTGAAATCTCAGGGTCGTTTTGATTTGCATTTCCCTAATGGCTAATGATGTTGAGCATTTCTTTAAGTGTTTCTCTGCCATTCGATGTTCCTCTATCGAGAATTCTCTGTTTAGCTCTGTTCCCCATTTTTTAATTGGATTACTTGGTTTGTTGCTTTTCTGCTTCTTTAGTTCTTTATATATACTGGATATTAGCCCTCTGTCAGATAAAGGGTTGGTGAAGATTCTTTCCCAATCTGTAGGCAGTCGTTTTGTTTTGATGACAGTGCCTTTTGCTTTACAGAAGCTTTTCAGTTCATGAGGTCCCATTTATTGATTGTTGCTCTTAGAGCCTGTGCTATTGGTGTTCTGTTCAGTAAGTTGTCTCCTGTGCCAATAAGTTCTAGGCTGTTCCCCACTTTTTTAAAAATTTATTTATTTATTTCTTTTATATCCCGAGTGCAGCCCCAACTCCTCTCATTCCAGTCCCCTGCACCCTCCCATGCATTGCTCCTCTACATTTTCCTCTTTTCTTCTCAGAGAGGGTGGTGGTCCCCTATGGATACCAACCCACACTGGCACATTAAGTCACTGCAGAAACTAAGCATATCCTCTCCCACTGAGGCCAGACAAACCCAGTTAAGGGAATGGGATCCAAAGGAGGGCCTCAGATTTAGAGGAGGGCCCTGCTGCAGTTGCTGGGGGACCAACATAAAGACCAAGTTGCACATCTGCTATGTATATGCAGGGGACCTAGGACCAGCCCATGTGTGTTCTTTGGTTGGTGGTTCAGTCACTGTGAGCATCCATGAGCACAGGTAAGTTGACTTTGTAGGTCTTCTTTTTTTCCCAAATTTTTATTTTTTATATTAATTACAGTTTATTCACTTTGTATCCCAGCTGTAGCCCCTTTCCTTTTCTTCTCCCAGTCCCCACCAACCCTCCCTCATCTGCTCTCTGCCCCTCTCTAAGTCCACTGATGGGGAGGTCCTCCTTCCCTTCCATCTGACCCTAGTTTATCAGGTCTCATCAGGACTGACTGCATTGTCTGTAGGTCTTCTTGTGCAGTCCTTGACCCTCCACCTCCCTCATCCTTTCCTCCAACTCTTCCATTTGACTCCCTGAGCTCTGTCTATAGTTTAGCACTGTCTTTGCATTTGTTTCCATCAGCTGCTGGGTGAAGCTCTTCAGAGGAGTTAGGCTAGGCTCTTGTCTACAAGCAAAGCAGAGCAATATTAACAGTGTCAGGGACTGGTTGTCCTAGGGAATGGACCTCAGGTAGGCCCAGTCTATGTTTCGCCATTCCCTCAATCTTCGCTCAATCTTTGTCCTTGCACATCTAGCAGGCAGAACAAATTTCTGGTGAAAATCATTCAATATAATCCACCATATAAACAAACTAAAGAATAAAAGCACATGATCATATCATTTGATGATGAAAAAGCCTCTGACAAAATCCAATACTCCTTCATGTTAAAAGTCTTGGAAAGAACAGGGATACAAGGCACATACCTAAACACAGTATAGGCAATATACAGCAAGCCTATAGCCAACATCAAATTAAATGGAGAGAAACTTAAAGCAATTCCTCTAAAATCAGGGACAAGACAAGGCTGTCCACTCTCTCCATTTCACTTCAATATTGTACTTGAAGTCCTAGCTAGAGCAATAAGAACTAAAGTAGCTTAAGGGAATACAAATTAGAAAGGATGAAGTCAAAGTATCGCTGTTTGTAAATGATAGTATATTATACATATGTGACCCACATAACTCAACCAAAGAACTCCTTCAGCTGAAAAATACCTTCAGCAAAGTGGCTGAATAAAAAATTAACTAAAAGAATCAGTAGTCATTTTGTATACAAAAGACGAAAGGGCTGAGAAAGAAATTATGGAAACAACACCCTTCACAATAGCCACAAATAACATACAGTATCTTGGTGTAACTCTATTCAAGCAAATGAAAGACCTGTACAACAATAAATTCTGGTCTCTGAAGAAAGAAATTGAAGAAGATATCAGAAGATGGAAAGATCTCTCATGCTTATGGGTCAGTAGGATTGATATAGTAAAAGTGGTGATGTTAGAAAAAGCAATCTACAGATTCAATGCATTTCCCATGAATATTCCAAAGCAATTCTGTACAGATCTTGAAAAAATTCTCAGATTCATGTGGAAAAACAAAAATACACAGAATAGCTTTAAAAAACCTGTATAATAAAAGAACTTCTGGAGGCATCACAATCCTGATTTCAAGCTGTACTACAGAGCAATAATAGTGAAAATTGCATGCTATTGCATAAAAACAGATAGTTTGATCAATGGAATCAAATTGAATACCGATAAATATACCCACACACCCACAGACACCCGAGTTTTAACAAAGAATCAAAAAACATACAATGGAAAAAAGAAAGTATCTTCAACAAATGGTGATGATCTAACTGGATTTCTGCACAAAGAAGAGTACAAATAGGTGCATATAAATCACCCCGCACAAATTTGAAGTCCAAGTAGATTAAACACCTCAACATAAAAGCAGATACATTAATTCTAATAGAAGAGAAAGTGGGGAATAGCCTTGACCTCATTGGCACAGGAGACAACTTCCTGGACAGAACACCAACAACTCAGGAGCTAAGATCAACAATCAATAAAAGGGACCTCATGAAACTGACCAGCTTCTGCAAGGCTCTCAATAGGACAAAATGGCAGCTTATAGAATGGAAAACAATCTTCGCAAATTCTATGTCTGACAGAGGGCTAATATTCAAAATATGTAAAGTACTCTAGATATTAGGCAAATCAACATACCAAACAACAGAATTAAAAATGGGTACAGAGCTAAAGAGAGAACTCTCAACAGAGGAATGGTCAAGAAGTACTTCAAGAAACATCCCTAGTCATTAGGGAAATGCAAATCAAAATTCCACCTTACATCCATGAAAATAACTAAGACCAAAAACTTAAGTGACAGCACATGCTGGTGAGTATTTGGAAAAGGGGGAACGCTCCTCCATTGCTTCTCGCAGTGAAAACTTCTACAATCCCTTTGGAAATCAATCAATTTTCTCAGAAAATTGGGACTACCTCAAGATTAAGCTACAGCACTCCTCGGCATATACGCAAAGGATGCATCACTGTGTCACAGGACACTTGCTCAACTGTTCACATTAGCTTTATTCATAACAGCAAGAAACTGGCAACAATATAGAGGCCTTTCAACCTAAGAACAAATAAAGAAATGTGGTACATTTACACAATGGAATACTATTCAGAGAGTAAAAACAAAGGGACCATGCAACTTGTGGGCAAATGGAACTAGAAATGATCATCTGATGCAACCCAGATCTGAAAGATACCCATGCTATGCACTCACTTACAAGTTGATGCTTGCATGAAGTACAAGATGACCATGTTATAATCTGCAGACCTAAAGAGCTTAAGTAACAAGGAGGGTTCAGGGGAGGCTGTTTGAATCTCACTCAAAAGGGGAAATAAAATAGGCATTGGAGGTGGATGGAAGGACAGAGCAGGGTAGGAGAGGGGATGGGAAAAGGGATAAGGATTAGGAGTATCTGGGAGAGCGGGCAGGATGGGGGAGAGAATGGAAATAGGAAGTGGAGGTCATCTCTGGGATGTACTAGAAACCCAAGATAGGACAATTGTAAGGAAATCTATGGGGGGGGGGGTCCCTAGCTGAATCTCCCAGCAGTGCAAGTTATAGAGTCTGAAGTGGCCACTTCCTGTAGTTAGGAAGGACTTCCAGTGGAGGGTTAAAAACACTAACCCTCCCACAAAACCTTTGACCTTTATTCTTAATATTTGGACCTTCAAGGATTTTTTTCAAACAATATTATTAACATTTATAATTCAGTGAACTTTTCTGTGGTTGTGGTGGTAGGGTGGAATAATGTTATGAAGATACTGGAAGTGGAGATATGAGTCATTTCTTCCCATGAAGAAAGGTCACTCTGCTACTGACTATAAGCATTCATGAAACATCTGTATGACAAAACTAAGATGGAGTCCTGATTCAGATTATTCACTGATAAAATTTTCTAGCCTTTAATAATAACTAATACTGACTCCAGCCAGGGAAACAGGTAGGTTAACTGCAGATAAATGCCTATCTCTGTCCCTTCTTTCCTCCAAGTCCAGTTCCCCAACCTCATTCACAGCTCTGTAGCAGACCATATACAGCAAACTCCCCCATTTCTCTGCCCACAGTAGATTTTCTCCTCAGATATTCCTACCCCGCCCCATTCCTTCCTTTATCCCAGCCTCCAACACCAGCCTCTGTTCCCTGGGAGCCTGCAGGCTGCTCAGCCAGAAAGCAGGCAGGCTGACTGCACATTTTTACCTTGCCCCCCTCCCGCCTCCTCTTCAATTCCAGTTCCCCAGTTTCAACTCCAACTCTGTAGCAGAAAACCCGCTGTGGCCTATCCTTATTTTCTGCTCCCATCTTCAAGTAATCAAGCAATTTTTTCCTTCCACTCATTCTGTTACCTCAGCCCTCATTAAGAAGAAATCCTCTGGGAACATTTTAGCCATCCTAAAGTGCCTGGCCAGATAACTGAACAGGCCAGCTGAGCAGGTGGCTTAGCTTCAGATCCCCACCCTCCCTCTTCTTCTGCATACACAATTTTCCAGTCTCATTCTCAGCTGTGTCTGTAGCCTGTTGTGACCTCTCCTCACTCTCCAACCCTATTCTAGAAGACTAATCAGATCTCAGCGGAACACCCTGCTGTCCTTCCTCCTAAGGACATTCCTCTACCAGTTCACCCCAATTTCTAAGGGTCAGCTCTTAGTACAAAACACACCTGACCAGGAAACCCCTGATACCTTCCCCAGTATAAAGTTGTACCACAGAGTTATGGTAATAAAAACAGCATGGTATTGGCACAAAAACAGTGTAATCAAATTGAAGACCCAGATGTAAATATGTACACCTATAGGCACCTGGCATTTGATAAAGAAGGATAATTAAACACTGGAGAAAAACTAGCCTATTTAACAAGTGTTACTCGTCAAACTGGATGTCTGCATGTAGAAGAATGCAAATAGTCCCATACTTATCACTCTGCACTAAACTCAACTCCAAATGAATCAGAGACCTCAATATAAAACCAGGTACACTGAACCTGATAAATGAGAAACTGGAGGATAGTCTTGAACAGTACAGCAGACTACTTTCTGAACAGAACTCCATTACCTCAGGCAGTAAGACTGATAATTACTCATAAAATTGAGAAGCTTCTACATGGCAAAGGACACTACACCTTGGAAAAAGTAACAGCTACGAAATGAAGATTTTATACATTACACACCCAGTAGAGGGCTAATCTACAAAATATATAAAGAAGTAGAAAAATGAGATACCAAGAAAACAAATAGTCTGCTATGGAAATCATTTTGGATATTTCTCAGTAAGTTGGAAATTAATCTAACTCACAATCTAGCTATACCACCCTTGGGCATATATCCAAAGGATGCTTTATCCTATCACATATAACACTTGCTCAATAATGTTTATTGTTGATATATTCACAGAGATTTGAGACAACCTAAATTTCCTCAACAGATGGATGGATAAATAAAGTATGAAACATTCACACAATGGAATATACTTAGATCTTAAAAACTAGAAATAAGTTATGAAATTTGCAGCTAAACTGATTGGACCAAAAACATATTCTGGACTAAGATAACTCAGACCCAGAAAGACAATTATAGTATGTGTTTGCTTATGTGTGGGTACTATCTGTTAAGTCAGTGAAAACCACGCTACAGCCCATAAAACCACAGAGGTTATGTGTAGAGTAAGGGACTAGGAGGAGACAAATAGCTCTCCCTAGAAAAGGAAAATAGAGTAGGTAGTTATGAATGGACACAAGGTTGGGGGAGTGGAGAGTGGGATTGAAGGGGGGTAAGAAAAGAAGAGAGAATAAGAAAAGCAATATGGACAGACAGCTAAAATGAAGTGCCATTTGAGGGGTATTATGAAAACCTCATACAGTAGAAGCTTCATAAAATATATACATATATGAAGGAGGTCTAAGTGAATTGACCGAGTAATAGGGAAGACAGAGTACAAACTGGATATCTCTTGTCACCAAATAAAGCTTTCAGTAGCAGGATTAGATTATCTCTAATTCAGTCATTAGTCAAAGGATTTTCATAGGAACTCCCAAACAACCCAGGTTATTATCAAGACTACACTGCTTTTCAAAAACTGATAGTAAGTCCCCATTGCTGAAAATAACACCTCTGTGACTCACTGAACATGGAGAAGTTGAGTTGGTACCTACCTAGTAACTTTTCATCTGTGTGCTAGTGTCTTTAGTATAGGAAGAGACTCTGCAGGCTAGCAAGGGAGACACAAAACCAAAACACAAAACCTTTGATCTACAATTGTGTTCTGCCTTCAAGATAGGCTAGTGCAATGGTCACACAAGCTTTGTGAGAGTAAAGAAACCTGATTAGGTGACAAAGAATCAGGCTATATATCCCAAGGACCTATGATAATACCAAATAATACTGTTCTAAAGAAGAAGTAGCAGTAAAATGAAGCCTATTGACAATCTTTTATATTCATAATTCAGTGTCTTGCTCAGCCATCATGAGATCATCAGAGAAGCTTCCATCTGCAGTAGATGGAAACAAATACAAAGACCCATAGTCAGATATTATGCATAGTGAGAGACCTTGAAACACCCTTCCCTAAATGTGATGTCTCCATTAAATCCCTCTCCTCAGAGCTCAGGAAGTGGAGGAAGAGCATCCTCTGCATATGTATTATGGCTTCCAGGTTAGTGTTTTTATAGGATTCCTGAGTGTACAAACGAGCAAATCTCTATTTCTTGTGCCCTCTATTGAGCTCTTTTCTTTTTGATTGTTTACTTTGCCAAATAATTCTTTGTTAATTTTGTTTTAATTATGATATTCTATTCTATTGTGTTATGTTATATTGCAATAGGGGGCTGTTTATTTTCTAATGAGATACGCAAAGGGGTAGAACCAGATTGCAGGGTAGTGTTGAAGAACTGGCTGGGGCAAAACAAGGCAGAAACTTTAATCAAGATATCTTATGTGTGGAAATAATTTATTTTCCATAAAAGAAAAAAATAACTAAGACCAATATTTATCAACTAATTCCATAAAATATGAAGAAAAAGAATACTTCCAAAATGTGAAGCTAGTAGTCTTCCAAAAAGTGAAGCTAGTAGACGGATACAACAGTAAAAAAAAAATTCAGAGGTCAGTTTTCCAATGTACACACATAGAAAGGATCCTTAAAGGCATTTTAATTTTTTTAGGACTATAGATTTTACTATGTTTATCCTCTACTATATGTCTAATAACCACTTGTGAGTGAGTATATACCATGTGTGACTTTCTGCTTCTTGGTTACCTCACTCAAGATGATCTTCTCTAGTTCCCACTATTTGCCTGCAAATTTCATGATTTCCTGGTTTTTAATGGCTAAGTGGACTAGAGAAGAGGCATAGATAGAGGGAGAAGAGGGAAGGAGGATGGGATAGGGAGGAGATAAAAGAGGAGGCCACAGCCAAAATACAAAGTGAATAAACTGTAATAAGTAATAATAATAATAATAATGATAATAAGTAAAGTAATAATTTTAAAAACACTATGCTATCTAAGAAAGAGCCAAATTGATTTCCTTTACATTCCCACCAGCAATGGAGGAAGGTTCCCAATTCTCCACAACCTCTCCAGCACGTGTTGTCACTTGAGTTTTTGATCTTAGCCATTATGATGGGTGTAAGGTGAAACCTCAGGGTCATTTTGATTTGCATCTCTCAGATGGCTAAGGACGATGAGCATCTCTTTAAGTGTTTCTCTACCATTCTTTATTCCTCTGCAGAGAATTCTCTGTTTAGCTACGTAACCCATTTTTTAATTGGATTGCTTGATTTATTGCTTTTTAACTTCTTGAGTTCTTTATATATTCTGGATATCAGCCCCCTGTCAGATATAAGGTTGGTGAAAATCCTTTCCCAGTCTGTAGGCTGTCATTTTGTTCTGATGACAGTGTCCTTTGCTCTACAGAAGCTTTTAAGTTTCATGAGGGCCCATTTATTGATTGTTGCTCTTAGAGCCTGTGCTGTTGGTGTTTTGTTCAGGAAGTTGTCTCCTGTGCCAATGAGTTCTAGGCTCTTCATCACTTTTTCTTCTAACTGATTAGAGTATTTGGTTTTATGTTGTGGTCTTTGAACCACTTGGACTCTAGTTTTATGCAGGGTGATAAATATGGATCTATTTTCATTTTTCTGCATGTAGACATCCAGTTGGATCAGCACCATTTGTTGAAGATGCTATCTTTTTCCATTGAATGGTTTTGGCTTCTTTGTAAAAAATCAAGTATTGAGAGGTGTGTGGGTTTATTTCTGGGTCTTCTATTTGGTTCCAATTATCTAGGATGCAGCTATACCACTCCTAGGCATATATCCAAAAGATTCTCAAGCACACAACAAGGATATTTGCTCAACCATGTTTGTAGCAGCTTTAATCAAAATAGCCAGAACCTGGAAACAATCCAGATGTCTATCAACAGAGGAATGGATACAGAAATTGTGGTACTTTTACACAATGGAATACAACTCAGTAATTAAAAACAAAGAAATCATGAACTTTGAAGGCAAATGGTAGGATCTAGAAATGATCATCCTGAGTGAGGTATCCCAGAAGCAAAAAGACAGACATGGTATATTCTCACTTTTTTTTAATTATTATTTAATTTTATTTTTTTCTTATCAGTTACATTTTATTAACTCTGTATCCCAGCCATGTCCCGATCCCTCATTCCCTCCCAGTCCCTCCCTCCCTCCCTCCTCTCCACCGTGCCCCTTGCCAAGTCCACTGATAGGGGGAACCTCCTCCCCATTCATCCGATCCTGTCTTATCAGGTATCTTCAGGACTGGCTGCAAAGCTCTCCTCTGTGGCCTAACAGGACTGCTCCTCCCTTGGGGGGTGGGGAGGCCAAAGAGCCAGTCATTGCGTTCCTGTTAGAAATAGTCCTTGTTCCCCTCACTATGGGAAACCAATTGGTTACTGAGTTACCACAGGCTACATCTGAGCAGAGGTTCTAGGTTACATTCATACATGGTCCTTGGTTGCATGTCAGTCTCAGAAAAGACCCTGTGCCCAGATATGTTTGGTCCTTGTGGAGCTCCTATCCTTTCCTCATCATACTAACTCCCCTTCTTTCTTATGATTCCCTGTACTCTGCCAAAGGTTTGGTCATGAGTCTTTGCTTTGAAAACACTGCTAGTTAGAGTTTTTCAAATGCGCTCAGTAGACTCCTATCAATGTTTAATGTGCATCCCATCTGTCTTTCAAAACGAGGATTGATAATCATACCCCATGTCTGCTCTCTTGATTATCTTTTTTAGGTGTATAGATTTCATTAGGTTTATCATATCTTATAGGTCTATATAAGTGAGTATATACCGTATTTGTCTTTCTCCTTCTGGGATATTTCACGCAGGATGATCTTTTCTAGGTCCCACCATTTGCCTGCAAATTTCACGATTTCCTCCTTTTTGATTGCTGAGTAGTATTCCATTGTGTAAAAATACCACAATTTCTGTACCCATTCCTCCGTTGATGGACATCTGAGTTGTTTCCAGGTTCTGGCTATTACAAATAAAGCAGCTATAAACATGGTTGAGCAAATATCTCTTTTGTGTACTTGAGCAAACTTTGGGTATATACCTAGCAGTGATATAGCTGGGTCTTGAGGAAGCACTATTCCTAATTGTCTTAGAAAGCACCAGATAGATTTCCAGAGTGGTTGTACCAGTTTACATTCCCACCAGCAGTGGAGGACGGTTCCCCTTTCTCCACAACCTCTCCAGCATGTGTTGTCCTTTGAGTTTTTCATCTTGGCCATTCTGATGGGTGTAAGGTGATATCTCAGGGTTGTTTTGATTTGCATTTCCCTGGTGGCTAATGAGGATGAGTATTTCTTTAAGTGTTTCTCTGCCATTTGATATTCCTCAACAGAGAATTCTCTGTTTAGCTCTGTTCCCCATTTTTTAAGTGGATTACTTGGTTTGCTGCTTTTCAGCTTCTTTTGTTCTTTGTATATACTCAATATTAGTCCTCTGTCAGATAAAGGGTTAGTAAAGATTCTTTCTCAATCTGTAGGCAGGCGTTTTGTTTTGATGACAGTGTCCTTTGCTTTACAGAAGCTGTTCAGTTTCATGAGGTCCCATTTATTGATTGTTGCTCTTAGAGCCTGTGCTGTTGGTGTTCTGTTCAGGAAGTTGTCTCCTGTGCCAATGAGTTCTAGGCTGTTCCCCACTTTTTCTTCTAACATATTTAGAGTATCTGGTTTTATGTTGAGGTCTTTGATCCATTTGGACTTTAGTTTTGTGCAGGGTGATAAATAGAGATCTATTTTCATTTTTCTGCATGTGGACATCCAGTTGGACCAGCACCATTTGTTGAAGATACTGTCTTTTTTCCATTGAATGGTTTTGGCTTCTTTGTCAAAAATCGAGTATTCATAGGTGTGTGGGTTTATTTCTGGGTCTTCTATGCGGTTCCATTGATCCTCTTTTCTGTTTTTATGCCAATACCGTGCAGTTTTTATTACTATTGCTCTGTAGTACAACTTGAGATCGGGGATGGAGATACCTCCAGATGATCTGTTGTTGTACAGGATAGTTTTGGAGATTCTGGGTTTTTTGTTTCTCCATATGAAGCTGAGAATCTTTTTTTCAAGGTCTGTAAAGAATTGAGTTGGTATTTTGATGGGAATTGCATTGAATCTGTAGATTGCTTTTGGCAGGATGGCCATTTTCACAATGTTAATCCTACCAATCCATGAGCACGGGAGATCTTTCCATCTTCTGAGATCTTCTTCAATTTCTTTCTTCAGAGACTTGAAGTTTTTCTCAAACAGGTCTTTCACTTGCTTGGTTAGTGTCACCCCAAGGTACTTTATGTGGTTAGTGGCTATTGTGAAGGGTGTTGTTTCCCTAATTTCTTTCTCGGCCATTTTGTCTTTGGTATACAGGAGGGCTTCTGATTTTTTTGAGTTGATTTTGTATCCTGCCACTTTGCTGAAGGTGTTTATCAGCTGGAGGAGTTCTCTGGTTGAATTTTTGGGGTCGCTCATATATACTATCATATCATCTGCGAATAGTGACACTTTGACCTCTTCCTTTCAGATTTGTATCCCCTTGATCTCCTTTAGTTGTCTTATTGCTCTGGCTAGGACTTCAAGTACAATGTTGAAGAGGTAGGGAGAGAGTGGGCAGCCTTGTCTTGTCCCTGATTTCAGTGGGATTGATTTAAGTTTCTCTCCATTGAGTTTGATGTTGTCTATAGGCCTGCTGTGTATTGCCTTTACTATGTTTAGGTATGTGCCTTGTATTCCTGATCTCTCCAAGACTTTAAACATGGATGTGTGTTGGACTTTGTCAAATGCTTTTTCAGCATCTAAGGAGATGATCATGTGGTTTTTCTCCTTCAGTTTGTTTATGTGGTGGATTACATTGATGGATTTCCGTATGTTGAACCACCCTTGCATGCCTGGGATGAAGCCTACTTGGTCGTGGTGGATGATATCTTTGATGTGTTCTTGAATTCGGTTTGCAAGTATTTTATTGAGTATTTTTGTGTCAATGTTCATAAGAGAGATAGGTCTGAAGTTCCCTTTTTTTGTTGGGTCTTTGTGTGGTTTAGGTATCAGGGTGACTGTTGCTTCATAGAATGAGTTTGGTAATGTCCCTTCTGTTTCTATTTTGCGGAATAGTTTGAGGAGAATTGGTGTGAGCACTTCTTTGAAGGTCTGGTAGAATTCCGCGCTGAAACCATCTGGCCCAGGGCTTTTTTTGGAGGGGAGACTGTGCATGACTGCTTCTATTTCCTTGGGGGATATTGGGCTGTTCAGTCTTACTACCTGATCTTGACTTAATGTTGGAAGATGGAATCTATCAAGAAAACTGTCCATTTCACTAAGATTTTCAAATTTTGTGGCATATAGGCTTTTGTAGTATGACCTAATGATTGTTTGAATTTCCTCTGTGTCTGTAGTTATGTCACCCTTTTCATCTCTCATTTTGTTGATTTGGATAGATTCTCTCTGCTTTTTAATTAGTTTGGCTAAGGGTTTGTCTATCTTGTTGATTTTTTCAAAGAACCAGCTTTTTGTTTCATTGATTCTTTGAATAGTTTTATTTGTTTCTAATTGATTGATTTCAGCCCTGAGTTTGATTATTTCCAGCCTTCTGCTCCTCTTGGGTGTATCTGCTTCTTTTTTTTCTAGGGTTTTCAGTTGGGCCATTAAGTTGTTTGTATGTGATGTTACAAATTTCTTCTTGTAGGCACTTAGTGCTATAAATTTTCCCCTGAGCACTGCTTTCAATGTGTCCCATAAATATGGGTATGTTGTGCCTTCATTTTCATTGAATTCTAGGAAGTCTTTAATTTCTTTCTTTATTTCTTCCTTAACCCTGCTGTCGTTGAGTAACAGGTTGTTCAGTTTCCATGTGCGTTTAGGCTGTTTGTTATTTCTGTTGTTGTTGAGGTCCAGCTTAAGTCCATGGTGGTCAGATAGAATACAAGGGATTATTTCAATCTTTTTGTATCTGTTGAGGCTTGCGTTAGGACCAATTATATGGTCTATTTTGGAGAAGGTTCCATGTGGTGCTGAAAAGAAGGTATACTCTTTTGAGTTTGGATGAAAGATCTGTAGACGTCTATTAGGTCCATTTGATTTGGGGACTCTGTAAGTGTTTGTATTTCCCTAATTGTTTTCTGTCTAGTTGATCTGTCCCTTGGTGAGAGTGGAGTGTTGAAGTCTCCCACTATTAGGGTTTTAGGATCAATGTGTGATTTAAGCTTTAATATTGTTTTATTTACGAATGTAGGTGCTCTTGTATTTGGGGCATAGATATTCAAAATTGTGATGTCCTCTTGGTGGATTTTTCCTTTGATGAGAATATAGTGGCCGTCCTTATCTTTTTTGATTAACTTGGGTTGAAAGTCTATTTTATTAGATATTAGGATGGCTACACCCGCTTGTTTTCTGGAACCATTTGCTTGAAAGACATTTTTCCAGCCTTTTACTCTGTTTATCTTTGTTGCATAGGTGTGTTTCTTGGATGCAATAGAATGTTGGATCCAGTTTCCGCAACCATTCTGTTAGTCTGTGTCTTTTAATTGGGGAGTTGAGTCCGTTGATGTTGATAGAAACTAGTGACCAACAATTGTTACTTATTTTAGATGTGGTGTTGGTGGTGTCACTGAGTTTCATTGCTTGTCTTCTTTTGGTTTTTTTGTTGTGTAGTTATCTATTTCCTCTGTTTCCT
>NW_026596433.1:2545686-2567018 GCF_907164565.1 Psammomys obesus | reverse complement strand
TGTAGGTTCAGTGTTTTGACTATGATGTGACGTGAAGAATTTCTTTTCTGGTCTAGTCTACTTGGTGTTCTGTAGGCCTCTTGTATGTTTATGGCCATCTCCTTCTTTAAGTTGGGAAAGTTTTCTTCTATAATTTTCTTGAAAATATTTTCCGGACCTTTGAGCCTGATGTCTTCTTTTTCTTCTACTCCTATTATTCTTAGGTTTTGTCTTTTCATGGTGTCCTTGATTTCTTGGATGTTTTGTGTTTGGAACTTTTCTGATTTTATTTTTTCTTTGAGAGACGTGTCAATTTCCGCAAGTGTATCTTCAGCTCTTGAGATTCTTTCTTCCATCTCTTGTATTCTGTTGGTGATGCTTACCTTTGTGGTGCCTGATCTTTTCTCTATGTTCTCCAGCTCCTGGTTTTTCTCTATTTGTGTTTTCTTCATTGATTCTAATTCTGTTTTCATATCTTGCACCATTTCCTTCATCTGTTTGAATGTGGACTCCTGTTTTTCAATGATAGCTTCTATTTTTTTGTCCGTTTCCTCTCTATGTATCACTAATTGTGCCTCTACTTCTTTGGGTATAATTGCCTGTATTTCTATGAGAGCTTTGTTTATTTCTTCTTTATTTGCCTTCATTTGTGTGGACATTTCTTTGAGAGCTTTGTGCATTTCTTCTCTGTTTGCTTCAATTTTCGTGGTCATATCTCTGAGTGCACGATTTGTTTCCTCTTGGTTAGTCTCGATTTCTTTGGTTATTTCTCTGAGGGCTTTGTTCATTTCATCTCTATGGGCCTTTAATAGCTGGAGAAACATAGTTTTGAGGTCGTTTTCTTGTATATCTAGTGAATTGAAGTGTCCATTGTTTTGTGGGGTTGCTGGTGAGGTCATTGTGTCCTGATTTTTGTTGGGAGTGTTCGTACGTCTGCCTCTAGCCATCTGGTTATTTATAATCCTCACTGGTTGTTCCTTGAGATTGTAGTTTAGGCTATGATCCTCTCTTTGTCTTTTCTGGACTGTTTTTTTCAGGAAGATGAGAGAGGTTCACTGCTTTGGGAGTGTGCACTATGTTTTCAGTTTTGCCTAAGTAAGGAATGTGATGCTGGCGCTATTTGCGTGCGCTTTTAGTGGGCGCAGTGTGCCTGTGCGGATTCTCTGACTATTGCAGTGGTCTGCAAGCCACTATTACGCAGTTCTGACTGAGCTCCAGGGATTGTTTGCCTGGATTACCCTGGTGGACCCGCAAGGCAGAGGCTTCAATGTCACTATCCCAAGAATCCCTCTGATGCCCACACTAGGATTGTGGGTGGCAGGGATCTCGTCTGGTTGCTTCTGTGGAGAGGCCCTGGGTCTGGGGCAATCTCTCCCTAGAAGGCTCACTCACTGTCTTGCAGGACCAGTTGGAATGCACAGGGGTTCCCCTTGCTCACTACTCTCAGTTTTGGTCCTTCTGCAGAAGTGCACGGGTAGGGTAACAGTCAGCTCTGTGACACTGTGGCCGCAGGACTCGGTGTCCACCTTTCCTGTGTGCTGCCTCTTTGTTCTTTCCCTCTGCCAGGAGGGGTTGTGTTGACTGGTCCCTGGGTGGCACAGGAAAGAGTTAGGGTGAGTGTATTCAATCCCAGATCCCGGGCCCAGATCTCTCTGCCAGAAGCAGCCTAGCAGTAGAATCTATGTTTGCTGATCCCAAGAGAGTACCGGGTTTGTTGGGTGTCCTCAGATCTAGAGCTTGGCCCCCTCTGCTAGGGGCCGCTGGAGAGAGGGTGCTGTGTCCTTGGCAGGCTGCCTCTCTGTCCTTCTCCTCTGACCTTCTGCTCTGCTAGGGTGAGCTAATGGAGGTGCTCTCAGGGGAGTGCCAGCAGGGGTTGGCGCTTCTCAGTGGGATCCTGAGCCCTGAGCTGGCGGCGTTTCTCTGCCGGGGTGGGGGGGCGCCGGTGATAGAACTTGCTGCTATATCTTATTGCGCTGGACCCAGGAGAATCTCAGGACGCGTAGGATGACCACAGTACCAGATCCCGAGCTGTAGTTTGTTTGCTAGGAGCGGCGGCCAGCAGCACTGGAGTTCCAGCACTGTGAAGCCGCTGTGCGCCTCTTTATCCTTCTGCTCCGTTGTGGCAGGGTGATGGCGGTGGCAGGGTGATGGCGGCGTTTGTGGGAGTGCCCGAAAGGATTGGGTTTTCTCAGCCCTGCTCTCGGGTTGGGGTACAGACAATGTGGTCTGTGGCAGATTCTGTTGGGCACCTCCTCCTGCCTCCTCCAAAGAGGGAGTAGGGATTTTGAGCTGGGCGCGCAGCTGCTATCCGCCCGTGGCGGGAGCTCAGTTGTGATGGTGGCAGGTACCTGCCGTGGTTGGAGAGACCTTCCAGGGAAAGACTAGGTGACCCGTGACCAGTCTGGCAACTTTCCTTCCCTGCGGGTTTTTTTTTGCGACTGGGACTCGCAGCCTTAGGCCCCCTTGTGCCCACTAATCAGCCTGGGAAATTGATCGTGATAAGCAGGCTTGCGGCACCAGCCCGGAGACCCAAAACCCGCGTTGCAGGGTTCTCTTCCGGGTTCTGGCTGGGCAGCCGAGAGTGGACCCGCCCGCTTCCCACGCCTTGGGAGCCTCCCCTCACCTGGGAAACACGGTAGATCGCTATTGTTTAAGGGCCCAGAGTTCAGTCTCCTGGTTGCTGCAAGGAGTGTGTTGTTCCGCTTCTCAGACACGGTGTTCTCCTGGTGCCGCCATCTTGGCCCCTTTGTGTATATACTCACTTATAAGTGGGTACTAGACCTATAAGATAGGATAAACATACTAAAATCTGTACACCTATAAAAGATAAACAAGAAAGAGGATCCGGGGTAAGTCGATCAATCCTCACTTAGAAAGACAAATGGGATGGGCATTGGATATAGGAGAAAACAAGTAACAGGAAAGGAGCCTACCACGGAGGACCTCTGAAAGACTCTACCTAGCAGTGTATCAAAGCAGAGGCTGAGACTCATAACCAAACCTTTGGCAGAGTGCAGGGAATCATATGAAAGAAGGGGGAGTTAGGATGACCTGCTGAGGACAGGAGCTCCACAAGGACCAAATATATATGGGCACAGGGGTCTTTTAGTCTTTTATGAGAATGATTCTCCAACCAAGGACCATGTATAGATATAACCTAGAACCTCTGCTCAGATGTAGCCCATGGTAGCTCAGGATCCAAGTGGGTACCTTAGTAAGGGGAACAGGGACTATTTCTGACATGAACTCAATGGCTGGCTCTTTGACACCCCCAACTCCATGAGGAAGGAGCAGCCTTGCTGGGCCACAGAGGAAAACATTGCAGCTTTCCCTGAAGAAACCTGATAAGCTAGGGTCAGATGGAATTGAGGAGGACTTCCCTTATCAGTGGATTTGGAAAGGGGTAAGGAGAAGATAAGGGAGGAAGGGTAGGATTGGGAGGGAATGAGGAAGTGTGCTACAGCTGGGATACAAAGTTAATAAACTGTAACTAATATTAAAAATTTAAAAAAGAAACAAAATACTTTGATTAAATTAAAATAGGAAGTTTTTCTTATTTTTTAATTTTAAATTTTTTATTTTTAATTACACTTTATTTACTTTGTATCCCCCCTTCTAGCTCCCTACCCTGTCCCCTCCCATTCTCTTCTTTCTTCCCCCTTCTCCACTCATGCTCCTCCCCAAGTCCACTGATAAGGGAGGGTTTCTTTTTCTTCCTTCTGATCCTAGTCTGTTAGGTCTCATCAAGGGGGGCTGCATTGTCTTCCTCTGTGGCCTGGTAAGGCTGCTCCCCCCTCAAGGGGAGGTAATCAAAGAGCAGGCCAATCAGTTTATGTCAGAGGCAGTCCCTGTTCCCATTACTATGGAACCCACTTGGACACTGAACTGCCATGGGCTACATCTGTGCAGGGGTTCTAGGTTATCTCTCTGCATGGTCCTTGGTTGGATATGAGTCTCAGGAAAGACCCCTGTGCTCAATATTTTTGGTTCTGTTGCTCTCCTTGTGAACCTCCTCTCCTCTCCAGATCTTACTATTTCCCACTTCTTTCATAAGATTCCCTGCATTCTGCCCAAAGTTTGGCCATAAGTCTCAACATCTGCTTTGATAATCTGCAGGGCAGAGCCTTTCAGAGGCCCTTTGTGGGAGGTTCCTAACTTGTTTCTTGTTTTCTTCTTCTTCTGATGTCCATCCTCTTTGCCTTTTGGGATGGTGATTGAGCATTTTAGCCAGAGTCCTGGCTCTAGATTAGTTTCTTTAGGTGTACAGATTTTAGTAGGTTTATCCTATAGTATATGTTTATATGAGTGAGTATATACCATGTGTGTCTTTCTGCTTCTGAGATAGCTCACTCTGGATGATCCTTTCCAGGTCCCACCATTTACCTGCAAATTTCATGATTTCCTTGATTTTTATTACTGAGTAATATTCCATTGTGTAGATGTACCATAATTTCTATATCCATTCTTCAGTTGAGGGGCATTTGGGTTGTTGCCAGCTTCTGGCTATTACAAATAAAGCTGCTACAAACACAGTTGAGCAAATGTCCTTACTGTGTACTTGAGCCTCCTTTGGATATATGCATAGGAGTGGTATGGCTGGATCTTGAGGAACACTATTCCTAGTTGTCTAAGAAAGTGCCAGATTGATTTCCAGAGTGGTTGTATAAGTTTACATTCCCACCAATAGTGGAGGGGGGGGGGTTCCCCTTTCTCTACAACCTCTCCAGCATGTGTTGTCACGTGAGTTTTTCATCTTGGCCATTCTGATGAGTGTAAGGTGATATCTCAGGGTCTTTTTGATTTTCATTTCCCTGATAGTTAATGATGTTGAACATTTCTTTAAGTGTTTCTCTACAGTTCGATATTCCTCTATCGAGATTTATTTGTTTAGCTCTGTTCTCCATTTTTTAATTGGATTACTTGGTTTGTTGCTTTTCAGTTTCTTTATTTCTTTATATATACTAGATATTAGCCCTCTGTCAGATAAAGGGTTGTTGAAGATTCTTTCCCAATATGTAGACATTCATTTTGTTTTGATGATGGTGTCCTTTGCTTTACAGAAACTTTTCAGTTTCATGAGGTCCCATTTATTGATTGTTGCTCTTAGAGCCTGTGCTGTTGGTGCTCTGTTCAGGAAGTTGTCTCATGTACCAATGAGTTCTAGGGTCTTTCCCAGTTTTTCTTCTCACGGATTTAATGTGTCTGGTTTTATGTTGATCCACTTGGACTTCAGTTTTGTGCAGGGTGATAAGTATGGATCTATTTGCATTTTTCTACATGTGGACATTCAGTTAGACCAGCACCATTTGTTGAAGATGGTTTTTTTTCCATTACATGGTTTTGGCATCTTTGTCAAATTTCAGGTGTACATAAATGTGTGGGTTTATTTCTGGGTCTCCTATTTGGTTCCATTGAGCCACCATTCTGTTTCTATGCCTGTACCATGCAGTTTTTATTACTGTTGCTTTATAGTATATCTTGAGATCAGGGATGGTGATACCTCCAGAAGATCTTTTATTTTGAGGATTGGTTTAGCAATTCTGGGTTTCTTGTTGTTCCATATGAAGTTGAGAATTTTTCTTTCAAGATCTGTAAAGAATTGTGTTGGTAATTTGTTGGGAATTGCATTGAATTTGTAGATTGCTTTTGGTAAGATGGCCATTTTTACTATGTTAATCCTGCCAAGCCATGAGCATGGGAGATCTTTACATCTTCTGATATCTTCTAATTTTTTTTCAAAGACTTGAAATTTTTTTCATATAAGTCTTTGACTTGCTTGGTTAGGGTCACACCAAGGTTCTTTATGTCATTTGTGGCTATTGTGAGGGGTGTTGTTTCCCCAATTTCTTTATAAGCCCTTTTTTTCTTTGGTATACAGGAGGGCTACTGAATTTTTTTGAGTTAATTTTGTATCCTGCTAATTTGCTGAAGGTGTTTATCAACTGTTGGAGTTCCCTGGTAGAAATTTGGGGGTCAGTCAGGTATACTATCTTATCATCTGCAGATAGTGATAATTTGACTTCTTTCTTTCCAATTTGTATCCCCTTGATCTCTTTCAACTGTCTTATTGCTCTAGCAAGGACTTCCAGAACAATGGTGAAGACATATGGAGAGAGTGGGCAGCCTTGCCTTGTCCCTGATTTCAGTGGGAATGATTTAAGTTTCTCTCCATTTAGTTTTATGTTGGCTCTAGGCTTGCTGTATATTGCCTTTACTATGTTTAGATATGTGCTTGTATCCCTGATCTCTCTAATACTTTAAACATGAATGGATGTTGGATTTTGTCAAATGCTTTTTCTGCACCTAAGGAAATTATCATGTGTTTTTTTTTCCAGTTTGTTAATATGGTGGATCACATTGATGGATTTATGTATATTGGACCCTCCTTGCATACCTGGGATGAAGCCTACTTGTTTGTAGTGGATGATGTCTTTGATGTGTTCTTCTATTCGTTTTGTAAGTATTTTGTTGAGTATTTTTGCATCAATGTTCATGAAGGAGATTGGCCTGAAATTTTCTTTCTTTGTTTTGTCTTTGTGAGGTTTAGGTACCAATGTGACTGTGGCTTCATAGAGTAAGTTTGGTAGTGTTCCTTCCATTTCTATTTTGTGGAATAGTTTGAAGAGAATTGGATTTAGCTCTTCTTTGCAGGTCTGGTAGAATTCTGTGCTGAAACTATCTGGCCCTGGGCTTTTTTTTTTTTTGATGGGAGACTTTTGATGACCGCTTCTATTTCCTTAGTGGATATAGGACTATTTAATTGATTTAACTGGTCTTTGATTCAGCTTTGGTAAGTAGAATCGATCCAGAAAATTGTCCATTTCATTTAGATTTTCAAATTTTGTGGCATATAGACTTTTGAAGTAAGTCCTAATGATTGTTTAGATTTCCTCAGTGTCTGCTGTTATGTCCTACTTTTCACTTCTGATTTTGTTGATTTGGATAGTGTCTCTTTGTCATTTACTTAGTTTGGCCAAGGGTTTGTCTATCTTGTTGATTTTCTCAAAGAACCAGCTCTTGGTTTCATTGATTCTTTGAATTGTTTTGCTTCTAATTTATTGGTTTTGGCCCTGAGTTTGATTATTTCCAGCCATCTACTCTGCTTTGGTGTGTCTGCTTCATTTTTTTCTAGGGCTTTTAGGTGAGCCATTAAGTTGCTGGCATGAGATTTTTCGAATTTCTTCTTGTAGTCACTTAGTGCTATGAACTTTCCTCTTAGCACTGCTTTCATTGTGTCCCATAAGTTTGGGCATGTTGTGGCTTTATTTTCATTGAATTCTAGGAATACTCTGATTTCTTTCTTTGTTTTTTTCCCTGACCCAGCTGTCATTTAGTAGCAAGTTGTTCAGTTTTCATATGTGTGGAGGCCTTTTGCTATTTTTGTTGTTGTTGAAGTCCAGCTTTAGTACATGGTGATTGGTGATCAGATAGGATACAAGGGCTTATTTCAATCTTCTTGTAGCTGTTGCGGCTTGTTTTTTTTTTTTTTTTTTTTTTTTTTGACCAACTATATGATATATTTTGGAGAAGGTTTCATGAGGTGCTGAGAAGAAGGTAAATTCTTTTGTGTTTGGGTGTGAAGTTCTGTAAATTTCTATTAGGTCCATTTGATTCATGACTTCTGTTAGAGACATTGTTTCTTTGTTTAATTTCTGTTTTGTTGACCTGTCCTTTGTTGAGAGTAGGGTGTTGGAAGTCTCTTACCTACTATTAATGTGTGTGGATCTATGTGTGGTTTAAATGTTAGGAATGTTTCTTTTACAAATGTGGGTGCTCTTGTATTTGGGGCATAGATGTTCAGGATTGTCATGTCTTTCTGGTGGAATTTTCCCTTGATGAGTGTGTAGTGTCCTTCCCCATCTCTTTTGATTAATTTTGGTTGAAAGTCTATTTTATCAGATATTAGAATGGCTACTCCTGCTTGCTTCTTGGGTTCATTTGTTTGGAAACCTGTCTTTCAGCCCTTTTCCCTCAGGTAATGTCTATCTTTCTGACTTAGGTGTACTTCTTGTATGCAATGGATTGCTGGGTCTTGTTTATGTATCAATTCTGTTAGTCTGTGTCTTTTTATTGGAAAGTTGAGCCCATTGATGTTAAGGGAGATTAATGACCAGTGGCCATTAGATGCTTTGATTTTGCTGTTGGCTATGGTAGTGTGTTCGTGTGCTTGTCTACTTTTGGTTTTGCTGTAGTGAGGTTATTTGTTTCCTGTGTTTTCCTGAATGTAGTTAGTTTCCTGGGTTCTGTTTTTCCTTCTAGTATCTTCTGTAATGCTGTCTTTGTAGGTAGGTATTGTTTGAATTTGTTTTTGTCATTGAATATCTTGTTTTCTCCATCTATGATAGCTGAGAGTTTTGCTGGATATATTAGCCTGGGCTGATCTTTTGTTCTCTTAGGGTCTGCATTATATCAGTCCAAGCCCTTCTTGCTTTCATAGTCTCTGTTGAGAAGTCTGGTGTGATTCTGATGGGTTTGCCATTATATGTTACTTGGCCTTTTTCCCTTGCAGCTTTTAGTATTTTGTCTTTGTTCTATATACTTACTGTTTTGATTATTATGTGGCTGGAGAATTTTCATTTCTTTTCTAGTCTATTTGGTGTTCTGTAGGTCTCTTGTAATCTTAAAGGCATCTCTTTTAAGTTTGGTAAATTTTCTTCTATGATTTTGTTTAAGATATTTTCTGGGTCTTGGAGCAGGGAATCTTCTTTTTCCTCTATTCCTATTATTCTTAGATTTTGTCTTTTCATATTGTCTTGGATTTCTTGGATGGTCTGTGTCAGGAATTTTTTGGATTTAACATTTTCTTTGATAGATACATTGATTTCTTCCATTGTATCTTCTACACCTGAGATTCTTTCTTCCATCTCTTGTAGTTTGTTGGTTATGCTTACCTCTGTAGTTCCTGTTTTTTTCCCTAAATTCTTCCTCTCCATGACTTTCTCCATTTGTGTTTTCTTTAATTTTTCCAATTCTATCTTCAGATCTTGAGTTTTTTTGTTTATTTCTTTTACCTGTCTAATTGTATTTTCCTGTTTTTCTTTTAGTTCCTTCAACTGTTTGTTTGAACATTCCTCTGTTTCTTTTATTTCTTTCCATCATTTAATTATTTCTTCTCTGAAGTCCACAAACTGTTTGGCTGCAACTTCTTGTATTTCTTCACAGATGGCCATAATCTGCTTGTCTTTAACTTCCTCCATTTCTTTACAGATAGCCATGATCTGTTTGATTTTATCTTCCTCTAATTCTTTACGTATTTTATTTGTTTTCCTTATTATCCTCTTCATCAGCATAGATGTAAGGTCATCTTCTTGAATTTCAATTTTGCTGGGGTGTCCTGAGCTTCTTGCCCCTGGATTGCTGGGTTCTGGAGATGCCATATTGTTCTGTCTTTTGTTGGGTGAGCCTTTATGCTGACCTCTACCCATTTGGCTGTTTTAGATGTTGGTTGTTAGTTTCTGGTGCTTCCTGGAATCCTGGGGTAGGTAGTATTCTTGGCTGGAAGATGATTTTTCCTGAAGGAGGCCTCCTCTGCTTTTTGGGTATGGTCACTGAATGGCCAGTGTTTCTTAGTAATTGCCACTGCTCATCTCAGGCACATAGACCTGAGTAGTAGCTATGATCTTTGTTAGTCATGGGGGCTTTCCTCTCACATGTAGAAGTCCTCAAGACAGCTGCCCTGCTGCTGGGTTTCTCATTCTGAATTTACTGAGCTGCTGTTGTTGTTAGACTGTTTTCCAGGTACAGTCCTCTTGAAGAACCTGCTGATTGCCTATGTGTGGGGTTTTCTCAGAACAGGGAAACTCATTCTGGTACCCTGGGGCACACAATTCTTTCTGAGAAAGTGAGAGGAACCTCCAGCATGTCTCTGGACCAGAGGCGGAGTGCTCCTCTCTGGACCAGGAGACTGTACACCCAAGTTTGAGATGGCGGCTGGGGCGACGCTCTGGTCCGGGGGCTGTGCACTCCTCTCTAGGCTGGCACCTGAGGGCTCCACTCTGGTCTGGAGGCTGGGTGCCTCACTTTGGACCAGAAGCTGTGTGTCCCTGTTTGGGATGGCAGCTGAGGGCGCCACTCTGGTCCGGAGGCTCTGTATTCTGATCTGGGCTAGCAGTATGTGTCCCCTTCTGGGCCAGAGGCTGTGCACGTCTCTCTAGCTGGCAACTAAGGGCTCTGCTCTGGGTCAGAGGCTTGGCTCCTCACTCTGGGCTAGAGGCTGCCCTACCCCCTGTCTGAGATGGTGGCTGGGGTGGCTGATCTGGGTCCAAGGCTGTGCACGTTGATCTGGGCTGGCAGCTGTGCACCCAACTTTGGGCCAGAGGCTGTGCACTCTGCTCTGGGCCAGCAATTGAGGACTCCGCTCTGGTCTGGAGGCTGAGCGCCTCACTATGGACCAGAGGTTGTGTGTCCCGGTCCTGGATGTCGGCCGGGGGCTGTTTGCTCTGATCTGGGGGAATGGGTGCACCCACCAGTCCCCAGGACCTTTTTCAGGTATAGACTGGGTGATCTGAGGTCGATCCCAATTAATTTCCACACCGTAGGCTTTTCTCTCACCTGGCAATCCCAAACGCTGGTGTTTTAGGTCCTAGAGTTCAGTCTCTTGGTCGCTGTGCCAACACTGCTCTCCTGCTCCTCAGACACAGTATCCTCCCGGCGCCGCCATCTTGTCCTATTCTTTTCTCATTTTTTTTAATTTTAATTTTTTCTTATCAGTTACATTTTATTAACTCTGTATCCCAGCCTTGTCCCGATCCCTCATTCCCTCCCAGTCCCTCGCTCCCTTATCTCCACCGTGCCCCTTTCCAAGTCCACTGATAGGGGGAACCTCCTCCCCATTCATCTGATCCTGTTTTATCAGGTATCTTCAGGACTGGCTCCTCCCTTGGGGGGTGGGGAGGCCAAAGAGCCAGTCTGTGAGTTCCTGTTAGAAGTAGTCCTTGTTCCCCTCACTTTGGGAAACCAATTGGTTACTGAGCTACCACAGGCTACATCTGAGCAGAGGTTCTAGGTTATATCCATACATGGTCCTTGGTTGAATGTCAGTCTCAGAAAAGACCCTGTGCCCAGATATATTTGGTTCTTGTGGAGCTCCTATCCTTTCCCCATCAGACTAACTCCCCTTCTTTCTTATGATTCCCTGTACTCTGCCAAAGGTTTGGTCATGAGTCTTTGCTTTGAAAACACTGCTAGTTAGAGTCTTTCAAATGCGCTCAGTAGACTCCTGTCATACGTTCAATGCACCTCCCATCTGTCTTTATAAACAAGGATTGATCATCTTACCCCATGTCTGCTCTCTTGATTATCTTTTTTAGGTGTACAGATTTCATTATGTTTATCACATCTTATAGGTCTATATTATAAGTGAGTATATACCGTGTTTGTCTTTCTCTTTCTGGGATATTTCACTCAGGATGATCTTTTCTAGATCCCACCATTTGCCTGCAAATTTCATGATTTCCTCCTTTTTGATTGCTGAGTAGTATTCCATTGTGTAAAAATACCACAATTTCTGTACCCATTTCTCCGTTGATGGACATCTGGGTTATTTCCAGGTTCTGGCTATTACAAATAAAGCAGCTATAAACATGGTTGAGCAAATATCCCTTTTGTGTACCTGAGCAAATTTTGGGTATATACCTAGCAGTGGTATAGTTGGGTCTTGAGGAAGCACTATTCCTAATTGTCTTAGAAAGCGCCAGATAGATTTCCAGAGTGGTTGTACCAGTTTACATTCCCACCAGCAGTGGAGGACGGTTCCCCTTTCTCCACAACCTCTCCAACATGTGTTGTCCCTTGAGGTTTTCATCTTGGCCATTCTGATGGGTGTAAGGTGAATTCTCAGTGTTGCTTTGATTTGCATTTCCCTGATGGCTAATGAGGATGAGCATTTCTTTAAGTGTTTCTCTGCCATTCGATATTCCTCTGTCGAGAATTCTCTGTTTAGCTCTGTTTCCCATTTTTTAATTGGATTACTTGGTTTGCTGCTTTTCAGCTTCTTTAGTTCTTTGTATATACCCGATATTAGTCCTCTGTCAGATAAAGGGTTAGTGAAGATTCTTTCCCAATCTGTAGGCAGTTGTTTTGTTTTGATGACAGTGTCCTTTGCTTTACAGAAGCTGTTCAGTTTCATGAGGTCCCATTTATTGATTGTTGCTCTTAGAGCCTGTGCTGTTGGTGTTCTGTTCAGGAAGTTGTCTCCTGTGCCAATGAGTTCTAGGCTGTTCCCCACTTTTTCTTCTAACAGATTTAGAGTATCTGGTTTTATGTTGAGGTCTTTGATCCACTTGGACTTTAGTTTTGTGCAGGGTGATAAGTATGGATCTATTTTCATTTTTCTGCATGTGGACATCCATTTGGACCAGCACCATTTGTTGAAGATACTGTCTTTTTTCCATTGAATGGTTTTGGCTTCTTTGTCAAAAATCGAGTATTCATAGGTGTGTGGGTTTATTTCTGGGTCTTCTATGCGGTTCCATTGATCCTCTTTTCTGTTTTTATGCCAATACCGTGCAGTTTTTATTACTATTGCTCTGTAGTACAACTTGAGATCGGGGATGGAGATACCTCCAGATGATCTGTTGTTGTACAGGATTGTTTTGGAGATTCTGGGTTTTTTGTTTCTCCATATGAAGCTGAGAATCTTTTTTTCAAGGTCTGTAAAGAATTGAGTTGGTATATTGATGGGAATTGCATTGAATCTGTAGATTGCTTTTGGCAGGATGGCCATTTTCACAATGTTAATCCTACCAATCCATGAGCACGGGAGATCTTTCCATCTTCTGAGATCTTCTTCAATTTCTTTCTTCAGAGACTTGAAGTTTTTCTCAAACAGGTCTTTCACTTGCTTGGTTAGTGTCACCCCAAGGTACTTTATGTGGTTAGTGGCTATTGTGAAGGGTGTTGTTTCCCTAATTTCTTTCTCGGCCATTTTGTCTTTGGTATACAGGAGGGCTTCTGATTTTTTTGAGTTGATTTTGTATCCTGCCACTTTGCTGAAGGTGTTTATCAACTGGAGGAGTTCTCTGGTTGAATTCTTGGGGTCGCTCATATATACTATCATATCATCTGCGAATAGTGACACTTTGACCTCTTCCTTTCCAATTTGTATCCCCTTTATCTCCTTTAGTTGTCTTATTGCTCTGGCTAGGACTTCAAGTACTATGTTGAAGAGGTAGGGAGAGAGTGGGCAGCCTTGTCTTGTCCCTGATTTCAGTGGGATTGATTTAAGTTTCTCTCCATTGAGTTTGATATCTCATTATTTTAAGGCGTGATCAATAAAGAAAATTTTCCTAAGCCTCTAATGCTCCCCCCCCAAAAAAAAACCACCCATGGGGACAGTGCTATTCAGAATTATTCTAAGATGAAATTTTCACCCACACACAGTGACACTCTCCTGTACCAGCTCTCAGGAGGTTGGAGGACCTTGTTTAATCTTGTGCATGTTAGGAAACATCCTTGACACTGTAACTGAATACAGTTGACCAAAAAGGCCATCTCAGACTTATATTTAAAGTATTAAATGAAGAACACACACCCAGCACTCTTTACGAGTCACAGGAGCTCAAAGAGAAGAGGCTAGAGCTCCCACCTTCTGAAGATGACAGGTAGGGAAGATACTCTATTCAGTGTCACAAACAGACCGAAAGGCACAGGAGCTATGTATTTTAGGATTAAATGTGAAAATGCAGTATGTATTCAGTTGATCATAAGGAAAAGCAAGAGCTGAGTAAAATGAGCCACGGGAACCATTAGACTATAGATCACTCCATCCAATATTTCTATTTTTCATATTAATGTGGAAATATTTGTCCTGAATTATTATTTACAGCCATTAAATGACCTGTCGATGAACTAGTGCAACTCCTGTGGCAAGTGATTTGACTGTCATGTTCTGATCTTCTGCCATAGTTAGATGCTGGACATTGGATGGGGGAATATGCTCAATATCCAATATGTGTGTATTAGGAAAAGTCTTTCTGTAACAGCACCGAGTGCAATCAATAGATGCAATGATGAAAAGAAAAAATGAAAGAATAGGTTAAATATATAGAAAAAAGTATTTTAAGCTAAATTCAATAATACATTAAGAGATGATTTATATATATTGGATTCATTCCAGAAATGCAAAAAAGGTTCAACTCATATAATTCACTGTCAGTCAAGAAAAATAACATGCAAGTGTGTGTGTGCGTGTGTGTGTTTGTGTGTGTGTGTATGCATTATTCATGCAATGGTGTGCATGTGTGGATGCATGTGTGTATGATGTATGTGTCTATGTTTCTCTGTGTTGTATACATATGTGTGTGGAGCCTGGAGTGGAATATCATGAGTCATCTTCTTGCTGCCCCACATTGTCCCTTGAGCCAATATCTCTTACTCAGTATATTTTAGCTAGAAGCCTGTTTCTGAACACATCCAGACCCAATGATAGGCTTACAGGTGCTTAAGGCCATTTCTAGATTTTTACCTGGGTGCTGAGATTCCCAATATCATGAGTCTATAGCAAGGTTTTCTCTACCAACCATGTCGCAACTCCTCGTACATTTGTCTTAATGGATAAGAGAAAAGGCTTAGATTTCATGTGACCTCCTTTCATGATGAAATCCAGGAGAAAGTAAGATAAGATTTCACTGCAACTTAAAAGAAGCTATAATTAAAGCCTAACAGCCAGCTTTAGTAGTATATTTTATTAATTATATTATATTACACTATATTATGTTATGTTATATATTATTGTTGAAGGTTGATCCTATGCAAGTTACTGGCCTCAAAATCTGGTTACACCTATCCTTGTTTTGCAAATGTTCCTAAAGCACACCTGATTAGCTAATTATAATGGCCTATTCTGGGCAGGGCAGAAAGGGTAAGGCGTGGCTAATGTTCCGTGGCTTTTGGGATCAAGAGAGAATCACAGGAAAACAGACAGCTGGGAAGTGAGAAGGAAGGAGGATGACATGCCAGGATGGGTTGGCATGGAGAAAGAACCATGAGAAAGGCCTCCAGTGATGGCATGGAAAGGCCCAGATAAAGAATAAAGCGTAAGTACCATGGGATTTTTGGATGAACAGTACTCCAATTGAAGAGGATTAAGGTGGATGGCATTGTGTGGGGGCTGGGAGATGGATGGTGAGGATATTGAGACAGTGTAAGTGAAATATCTGCCTGGCCCAAGGTAATTAAGGCAATTATAAAATCTAACAGCTGTTTGTGTCTTAAAGCAGGGTTAAATAATACTGTGTGATAATCTTAGGGCCAATAATAAACATTATATTGTCCAACAGTTCTTTTTTTATTCACTGCAGCAAACTATAGATCCAAAAACAAATCAGGATGATACTGGAACAAAATCAGATATATAAGAGGGAGCATGGAGAAAAATTTGTATTTCCTTTGTAACAGGAATAAGACCAAGTTGGCCACCCTTATCACTCTCTTTCAGTGTAGTGTTTGAAATCTAACCCTAGAGAATATGACAAAAGACAAGGATATAAATGGAAAATAACAAATCCAATTGTTCCTATTTATGGACGATATAATCCGATTTATAAAACTCTCCAAAGACTTCACTACAAAACTCTTAAATCTGATAAGCACTTTCAGTAATGTCACAAGAAAAAAATAGCATTCAAAAATTATTAGTTTTCTATAGTAATTTTCACAATGGCCACCCCTGAGCAAACAACTAGAAATAAAGGAATAAATAAGAGCTGTAAAAGAATGCTATAATGGAAATTATTAAAATAACTTAAAAAATTCTAGAGTGAGAAAGACACCCAATGTCCATAGGTTGGCAGAATTTGTATATTAGAAAATGATTGCATTACTGAAAGCAATACAGAGTTTCATTGCGATCCCCATAAAACTTCTGATGACATTCTCTCATTACAGAAATAGAAAAAAATTCGAAATTCATAAGGAAACACAAAAGCCCTTTGTGTCTTGCACAAAAAGTGTCAGCATTGGGAATATTGCCTCAATTAAAAAAAAGATTTTGTGTGTATGGGTGTTTTGCCTGCATATAACTCTGTGTCCCACTTGTATCTGTGGTATGTGTGGAAATCAAAATTGGGTATCAAATTGACTGGAGTTACAGATGGTTGTGAGTGCCATGTGGATGCTGGAAATCAAACCCTGGTCCTCCTAACCACTGAACCATCTGTGCAACTCCAGTTACTTGGTTTTAAATTATTTTATAGATCCACAAAAACAAATCAGTATGATACCAGATCTAAAGCAGACAAACAGAACGGAGGGAATGGAGGACCCAGAAATAAACTCATATCACTATGGTCACCTGTGCTTTACAAAGATGACAGAAATCTACATCAGATAAAAGACTATCTCAAAAAAAAAAAAACCAAAAAAGGATGATGAAAAAACTAGCTACTCATGTGTTGAAGGTTGTAACGTAATCTTTACTCCTCATTTTGCATAAAAATAAACACAACATGTATTCAAAAATATAATTCAAAGCCCCAAACTTTAAAACTACTAAAGGAAAACAGAGAAAAAGCATTTCAAAGTATAGGTATAAGCCGAGAGTCTGGGAAAAGTTCCTTAACAGCTCTAGGAATAACAGAAAATGTTGACAAGTAGAGTTATATACAATTAAAAAGATTTTGCATTGTGAAAGAATACAGAGACAGCATACAGACTGGGAGAATAGTTCTGGCAGCTATTCATGAGGTAAGGAATTAATATCCAGAAGATATAAAGAGATTTATATCCACAAAAACAAATAACCAATCAGCAAATAGGAAAATGTACTTTCAATGAACAAATTCAAATGGACAAAAAGTATATTAAAAGCATTGTTAGGCACCAGGGATATGTATCTGCTTTGAGATTTATCCCAGTCAGAACGGCTTTAATTGAGAAAACAGAAACAGCAAATGCTCATAAGTATATGTGCTAAATGGATATTTTGTTAGAAATGTACATCAATCCAACAACTATGCAAACACAGAGAAATTTCTCAAAAATTTAAACCTTGTAAGCTCCAAGGTTCTACCCTGTAGGGTATCAGAGCAGATGCTGAGACTTATAGCCAATCTTTGGGTGGAGTGCAGGGAATCTTATGAAAAAAAGGGGAGATAGAAAGACCTGGAGAGGACAGGAACTCCACAAGGAGAGCAACAGAACCAAAAAATCTGAGCACAAGGGTCTTTTCTGAGACTGATACTCCAACCAAGGACCATGCATGGAGATAATCTAGAACCCCTGCACAGATGTAGCCCATGGCAGTTCAGTGTCCAAGTGGGTTCCATAGTAATGGGAACAGGGACTCTCTCTGACTTGAACTGATTGGCCTGCTCTTTAATTACCTCCCCCTGAGGGGGGAGCAGCCTTACCAGGCCACAGAGGAAGATAATGTAGCCACTCCTGATGAGACCTGACAGATTAGGATCAGAAGGAAGGAGAGGAGGACCTCCCCTATCAGTGGACTTGGAAAGGGACATAGGTGGAGAAGGGGGAAGGAGGGTGGGATTGGGAGGGGAGGAGGGTGGGAGATACAGGGCAGGGTACAAAGTGAATAAACTAGTTAATAAAAAAAATTAAACTTTTGAACTCCCATTTCACTTAGCTAAACCATTACTAGGTATGTACTTAAAGGAAACAAAGTCTGCCTCCATTCATGTTACCTGCATATTCACAAATCTGTGCCATTTATCCACAAAGGCTAAGGTATGGAACCATTAACAAATGATACCTAAACTCTAGCACTACCTAAGTGAGAGTTGAACAAGTATAATACTGACATATATGTTATTGTGCAGGGGGAAAATCTCACAGGGCCACACCTAGTACTTAGAGACTGTCAAATTTAGGAAATAGTCATAATATTCCAAATGAAAAATGGAAAAAAAATCTATAAAATAAGCAGAATAGGAACTGATTCATAGAATGACCATTATAAAGAACCAAGTGCAAGTTAATGAATACTAATGACATTAGTCCAACCATCAGACCATCTGATGAGACACAAATGTAATAAAAAATTCATATTCATTTATTGCTGCAAATGTATATTACTGGAGAAGAATGGCTATTAATTACGAGCTTTTATAGAGTGGTTATATTAAAAGATAGCAGTTAATTCAAATCTCTTAATGTATATTTCTGAAAAAATATATTACATTCATAATAACATGATTAATGTAAGTTTAATGAATACTAGATTAATTAATACCTAACAATTTATCTTAAATGATATCAGTCACATTTTTAACGATGCATTACTTGTAATTAAGTGACTACAAAAATTATTACAGAACTTATGACATACTCTTGTTCCAATTTACATTATTAGGATTAGCTCCAGTGAGGTTCAGCTAGCAATTAATAATTACTATTGAATTTTAATAGTTTAACACAAACTTGGTTTTTCCTAGATTCAATTTTTTATAACGCATTCAGTCTTCAGAGTAGGAATCTCTTCATCGTTGTGAAGCTGCAATGTAGCCATTATATATTTATTTTGCAATCTGAGGAGGTGAGTTGAAGGGTGCCTGTGGTTTTTAGAACTCAGACCAACCTGCCTGATTCTTTTTTCCTAAAACTGAAGACAGCTGTATCTTAGGAGACTTTTATATTTAAGGCAATTTTAAAATAAACCCTAGTACAAACACATTGAAAATGAGAGTCATGACATATTTGAGTTTAGTAGAAGTATCGGATGGATATTAAGAAAATAAAGACTGCCACCCGTAACAAACAAGATCTCATTTACACACACCTTTTTCCGTTTTTAGCAGTTGTTTTTAAAGGGTGCCACGGAGCCCAGGTGGTGCTGCCTGGCTTTGAGTGGATATTAATAGTCTGCCTCCCTTTGAAAAGATTACAATATCAGAGTGCATCTGAGATTGGAGAAACATGAAAATAGTACCAGTAACCACTAACACACGCTGAGATCTCACTGAGTGCTACAGGCTGTGGTAAGGGTTCCCCTTGCAGTCAGTGATAAAACTGGGGTATGAATACAGATATAGCAGTCCAGGGTCTTTGTAACAGGAGAGTACATAGCGACATAGCCCTGGGCAGCTCAGTCTCCATGTGGGTTCCTAGGAAGGGGAAAAGGGACTGTCTCTGACATGTAGTCAGTGGCTGGCTCTTTGATCATCTCCCCCGAGGCTGGGGGTGGGGGTGGGGTGGGCAGTTTTACCAGGCCACAGAGGAAGACAATGCAGCCAGTCCTGATGAGACCTGATAGATTAGGGTCAGATGGAAGGGGAGGAGGAATTCCCCTATCAGTGGACTGGGGGAGGAGAAAGGGAGGAAAAGGGGGAAAAAGGTGGAGTTTGGAGGGGAGGAGAGAGGGAGCTACATTTTGGGATACAAAGTGAATAAACTGTAATAAATAAAAAATAAATTTTAAAAAAATCTGCAAAAAACACAAAAGATATAACCATTCTTATTTCCTTTTTCTCTAAAGATGTTTAATATGTTATTAGTAATGAGAAAAATTTTTGTTGGATTGAGCATTGATGATGCAATTCCTATTTTTAAATCAGGAATTAGAAATCCCAGAAAAAGTAAGCAGATTTCAAATTTTCCACTTACTTAGGTAATTCATAAATAGCCAATGAGAAGGATATTGAAAACCCACCTGTGAAAGCATGGCCACCTCTGTTAATAATTATTTTGAGTTACTGTTTGCCAAGGAGAATTCTAAGTGCTTTATTTGCTTATTTAATCTTTTGTGTCAGACTTCCTGAAGCCACTGTTTACTACCAGGACAAATGATTTTACTTAGGTTACTGTAATGGGCGAGGAGCACATCAGAAGCAGAGAAGGGTGAAAAAGTAATGTAAAAATAAGAAGCAAGAGACTGAAGCTAAGAGAAGACAACACCAAAGCATGTGTACTGGCTTGTGATCTTTACTTGTGTAGTTAGGAAGATCTCTGGAACCATACAGCTCTGGAGGAGAGCCAAGGCTGGAGGTGAAGCTCATTAGTAGTTCTAGTGGAAAGGAGGTGATGTGTTGAATTTAGAGGCTCGGGCTGATGTACTCGAAAGATATGGTCAAAGTTATCCAGGGGAAAAGAGTACTGGGTGCACAATTACTTAAATGAGAGCTAAGGGTAAGGTGAGCCACCAGGGAGTCTGGAACTCTGGATGGTCAAAGGTGGAAAAAAGGAGACTAGCAAAGGTTACAGAGGAAGCACTGTGAAAGAATTATGGAGAAAATCAGGAGAAACAAAAGACCCTGAGCATTGAAAAAAAAAAAAAAAGTCAATAGTCCTGAAAGGTGCTGAGCCATGTATTCAGATAGGAATTGAGAAACGACCTTCCCATTCATCCATAAGACGGAGGCCATTGATTTTAGTCTGTTTTTCAAAGGGAGATGGTGATGGATGGCAACTATGGAGATTTGATTAGCTGATGCTCTATAATGAGCCTGCTAGTGTAATTACTTTTTCCTTTACTTGAGCATAAATGCAAGATGCAGGAGGCAGTCATTGGAAAGTGGCTACAAGAAACCTTGAAATTTCTTGAAATATTTCCTAAAATCAGTCTTAACAGATTGGCAATTGGTAAGATTACCAAAGGAATTGAGTAATTAAAATTAGTCTGGGAAACAGAGGGTTAAAACAATGAAGCACATTTCTTCCCTTGAATCTTCTCAACTTTCAACAAACTAATGCAAGTTTGTATCTGAATTCTGCAAGATATTCTTGGATGTACCCAAAGATCGTATTTATTGGTAAACGAAATAAAAGTTTTCATTTTATTTTTAAACCAAAATACCATTTTGAGAACAGTTTTAGCCTTACCATCTTCCCTGTCCCAATAAAAAAGACTGAACAGAAAATACAGATGAAGGAAATGGTGCAAGACATGAAAACAGAATTAGAATCAATAAAGAAAACACAAATAGAGAAAAACCAGGAGCTGGAGAACATAGAGAAAAGATCGGGAAGTACAAAGGTAAGCATCACCAACAGAATACAAGAGATGGAAGAAAGAATCTCAGGAGCCAAAGATACTCTTGCAGAAATTGACATGTCTCTCAAAGAAAAAATAAAATCAGAAAAGTTCCAAACACAAAACATCCAAGAAATCAAGGACACCATGAAAAGACAAAATCTAAGAATAATAGGAGTAGGAGAAAAAGAAGACATCAGGCTCAAAGGTCCAGAAAATATTTTCAAGAAAATTATAGAAGAAAACTTTCCCAACTTAAAGGAGATGGCCATAAACATACAAGAGGCCTACAGAACACCAAGTAGACTAGACCAGAAAAGAAATTCTTCACGTCACATCATAGTCAAAACACTGAACCTACATAACAAAGAAAAAATTCTAACAGCAGCAAGGGAAAAAGGCCAAGTAACATATGAAGGTAGACCTATCA
>NW_026596433.1:2490167-2545286 GCF_907164565.1 Psammomys obesus | reverse complement strand
ATGAAGGTAGACCTATCAGAATCACACCAGATTTCTCAACAGAAACTGTGAAAGTCAGAAGTGCCTGGACAGAAATCATACAGTCCTTAAGGGACCACAGATTCCAACCCAGACTACTATATCCAGCAAAACTTTCAATCAACATAGACGGAGAATTCAATTTATTCCAAGACAAAACCAAATTTAAACAATATCTACATAGTAACCCAGGTCTACAGAAGTTACTAGAAGGGAAACTCCAAACCAAAGAAAACAACTACATCTAAGGAGACAGAGGAAAAATAGGTAACTACACAACAAAAAAAATCAAAAGAATACAAGCAATGAAACTCAGTGACACCACCAACCCCTTTTAATTGTTAATTAAAAGACAATACAGACTTGTGGCACAAAGCAAGGAGGTTGTATATAATAGTTTAAGTCTACAATAAAAAGAACCCCCAATAAAACCTAATTGCAAGGAAATGGATATTAAATAGAATAGAAGAGGGGGAGCAGCCTTACCAGGCCACAGAGGAAGACAATGCAGCCACTCCTGATGAGACCTGATAGACTAGGATCAGATGGAAGAGAAGGAGGACCTCCCCTATCAGTGGACTGGGGGAGGGTCATGGGAAGGTGGTATTGGGAGGGGAAGAAGGAGGGAGCTACAGGTGGGATACAAGGTGAATAAACTGTAATTAATAAAAATATAATAGATCTTTAAAAAAAAGGAAGTGAAAAAGATAAGGAGCCTAAGTCTGAAGAATTCATGGAACAGTTACCCAAGTGACAAGTCCTGTGATGGAAGGGACTTATAGAAACTACCAATACTTTAGAATCTAAAGAAAATTTAGATTACCAAAAAATTTCTTAATTCTCAAAAACCTGGCAATGAAAATGATGGTACAAAAAGCTGATCTTTATTTGACAGTGAATACAATGATAAAAAATATATCAAAGCAGAAAAGAAAGGCTGCTGGCAAAGATACTTGGCCAGAGACAACAGGGAGCATTACTGTTCTCCAAGAGATGGAAAGATTCAGAGGTGGATCAACTGGCATTACCAAAAAATACAACTAGTAAGTGCCCTTGAATTATTACTGCTTTGGGGTTTTAACGTTGTTGCTTAAGATGTTTCTCACACTGTAGTGCAGGATACCCTAAATCTCATTATGCAGCCATGGTTAACTTCAAACTTACAGTGATCTTGATGCTACCCTGAATGTTAGCAAGCCATTCAAAATTTCTGACAGGAACTCTATGGCAGGCTCTTTGGCCTCCCCACCCCCCAAGGGAGGAGCAGTCCTGCTAGGCCACAGAGGAGGACTTTGCAGCCAGTCCTGAAACTACCTGATAAAACAGGGTCAGATGAAAGGGAGGAGGTCCTCTCCAATCAGTGGACTTGGAAAGTGGCAGGGAGGAGATGAGGGAGGGAGGGAGGGTTTGGGAAGGAATAAGGGAGCAGGATACAGCTGGGATATAGAGGTAATAAAATGTAACTAATAATAATTGAAAAAATAAAAAAAGAAAGTCTTTGATGTATGTCTTTTTTATTCATTTTCTGTAGAATAATTAATTCTGAAGATAATTATTAAGAGAACAACAACAACAACAAAAATTCCAGAAAGGCGGCCTTCCTGCTTCCTTCCTTCCTTGGATTGAGTCTCAGCCTCTTTTTTTGCATGATGCACATGAAAAGTGCTGGTCAATGAGAGGCACCTTCTTGAAGTTTCTGCATCATGTTTTCTAGTTTGAGTATCATGGGTTCTTTTTTTTTAATTCTTCTGCTCAAGCAATCGTATTTTCATTAAAAGGTTTGTAAGAGAAATTGTTGCATATTGTCTAGATCAGTTGTTCTCAAAATGTGATACTTAGAGCAGATTCATGGACTATGTTTTAGAAATTTAAGCGCTTTTTAAGTGGCTTTTGTTTATATCTTTAGTGTGTGTGTGTGTAGGCATGTGAGTAGGTGCATTGCACATGAGTGCTGCACCCCAGGGTACAGAAGGGGTATTGGATGCCCCAGAGCTAGAGTTATATTGAAAGAATCCAATGTAGGCGTTGAGAACCAACACTCAAGTTGGCTTCAGAGCGTTGGCCCTTTTAACCACTGGACATCTCTCTTGCTCCAGAATTTTAAATTCCTAGCATTTGCTTTCTGATGAGAATGCTTCAAGTCTGTTCCTCCAACAAACGCTGTGTCTGCATTACGGCTACCAACAGTTACTGTGCTGCATATAGAACTCTAAAATTCCTTCACCTCATAACTGATAGTCTGCTCTGTTCACTGACACCTTATTGGTGTCCCTAACTCCCAGTCTCTGGAACTCACCATTCTCCTCTTTTTTACACAAGTTCAACATTTTTTAAAATGTTTTACAATTAACTTTGCCATGGACTATATGTCTTTCTGAATTTCAGTTATTTGACTTATAATGTACAGTATCAAGAATATTCCAATGGGAAAAATTCTTCCTCATTCTTTTATCCAGCTTTGAGAAGGACAATACAATTGGTTTTGGTTGACAGCTATTCCATATGTGCATATTTTGTGCCTTCTTTACTTAAGCAATGCTTTGTGCTCTGTACAGGGCATGGGATTCAATGGTGCTTGGGCAGTGGTGTTACACTGTGGTTTTCCTGTAAGATGCCTATGAATTGTGGACATTCCTGTTGCTGCTCTCACCCATTATTACTATTATTGTTTTTATTGTTATTATTTACAGTGCATAAGTTTTGTCCTTGAACAAACTAATTACCTCCTGATTTAATTCTAGCTCCTTAAAAGCAAAATGGAAATCATGATAAAAACTCCCTCATAGGCAGTTAAAATATTTAAAAGGGGTAACACATGCGAATTGCTCTGTGGAATGACAGACATAAGGTCTGTGCTCTGTGAAGGTGGTTTCTGTCCTCTGTCTTCTCTGAAGGGCATTTTCTGTAAGCTTTTGTTGGGCTCAGAGGTGTGAGAAAGCCCTGGCTGCTCATATGGAGGCGTTCTCTCATCCACTCTCTCTTTGGAACAGATGTCACTGAAATTTCTCAGGTTGTAAGTGTTCCTTGGTTATAGGAGATAAAAAATACCACAAGGTGTTATATGGCCACTAAGTAAACAGCTGAGCTAAACTAAACTAAACAAGACAAGAGGGCCAGTGAGACAGCTCAGTCGGTGAAGGTGCTTGCTGGCAAGTCTGAAGACTTAAGTGAAATTCTCAGGGTATACATTGTGGAAAGAGAGGTCCAACTCCAGCCAATTGTCCTCTTCCCTCCACATTTGTGTGATGACATGTAACTAAAAAAAATAAAATAAAATGAAGAAAAAGCAGTTTGAATGCCATGAGGGTAAACTGAGCAGGGTGACACTCTGCCAAATCTTGCATGTCTTTGGTTGACAGTAAACACAAGCAACCAAACAGCGTCAACAAAATAATGGCACAAACGGAAAGAATGACATGCTAAAGTCGATAGAGTAGGCTTTCACACTCCTTAAATGTCGTTTATGGATAGAAATGGGATGTCTTCTGCAAGCAGCTCTATGTTGTACACAAGGAGCACAATTCACTTCAGGGCTCACTTTGGTGTCACAGCCTGTAGACTTTGATCATCGCCAGAATTGGCAATAGGTCCCACCTTAAAGTGTCCTCTAGAATCTGGGTGATTTCTATCTTTTTAAGGTTAAACTTATTTCATTTTCTTCCCTTTCTCATACCATCTGCTGACATCCAAGGTCGCTGGTTTCTGTTTCATTATCTTTCCTTATCTCTGAAGGATCAAAGGTGTAAAAGAAGGATAAGTGAGAGGTAAATAAGAGGAAATTGAGCTCTTTGGTTTGGTGTAAAGTGTCAGAAAAGGAAAGCTGTTGGTTAACATAAGCAGATGGAGGATTTTCTCAGAAAAAAAAGTGCATCCAGCGTTATATCCTTCCATATTTTACGAGTATCTAATAGCCATTAACTATGGTATGTATTTTTCCACCTCTAGCAAGCTAATTAAATAAATCAGCCCAGAAATGTTTACTAGAACCTATTACGCATGAAGATTTGTGCTTTGGTTGGTTTTGTTTTTTCTCGTTAAAATGTACCCTGATAACTATAGTACTTCTGGCCTTTTATCATATATGCATATGTCTCTAATCCATGAGTGAGTCTTGCTGGGTAACTTACAACACCTTACTAATTATGATGCATGGCATAATGTGCTGAGTGGAATTTTTTCATCAGAGGAAATGTGTATGTGTCTAACTTAAATGGAGGATGACTTTTTTTGTTGTGGTGGTTCTGCATACTATTCATTTAATCCTAAAAGTGGGTGCTTAATCCAACCTTCTTGATTATTTAATGTGGTTCTTGTAAGTAGAAAACTCCAAATTCACTTCTTCTCTCAGCTATAAAGGAAACAAGTTTCTAGAAATATTGCAAGTGTGGCTGGTAAGGAAGCTTCACAGGACTGGGAGCTGTGTGTTGAGTCTGATGATCTGAAATTAATCCCCGTGGCCACATAGTGGAGGGACAGACACAACTCTTCCAGGCTGCCCTCTGGCTCCCACATGTCCACCCCTGTGTTTGTGTGTGTGTGTGTGCACACACACACAGTTAATCAATACAGTTAATAAAAAATTACAACTATTTTAACTGATGATTTAATTCACTTGGATTTATGGATCTTTGTTCTCTGAATATATCGCAGAATTTGCCTTTAGTTTACAAACCTTTGGGAAGGTTCAAAGGAAATAATTCATGTGACATTTTGTCCCAGAAATACTAATTAATCTGCATTAGAATGTATTCTGTAATTTCCTTAAAACGTACTAACTAATCACTTATATGTCAACTTTAAAAAAATTTAAAAAAAAGTTTTTGACACAGTATTTTGTTAGCAATTATTCACAGACTGCTCTCTAGTAGGTGATAGGGCATTTCTTCTTTCTGTTCCTATAAAAGGATTTTTAACATTTTATAGTATCTGCTACCAAGGGTGTTCAAGGATAAAATATGTCACTTTACATATATTTTATGGGTACTCAAATGCAGATTAATTCATAAGAGCTTAACTGAATTGAAAAAAAAATAATGACCTAGTAAATGCTTACATGAGTATAAAATCCCTTTGGCCTCTGTGGAAATCTCTTTTCTAGCCGTGATTATTTCCCACAGTGCCAGCTCTTCCTCGTTCTCTGTCATTCAGTCTCCTCTGCTGAGGTAAAGCTCAAATCAACCAGCAGCTGTGCAAGAAGAGTTGTGGATGTGCAGCCTGCTGGCTCCTGTGTGGGCCAGGCTCACAGATGGCTGTCTGTCAATCATATTCTATAACCTTCGCTCCCCTCTCTACTCAGGCTTTTAAAACGATCAGAGGTAATAAACCCACGGTGATTTTTAATGTCCAAAGAATAATGATGGATCCCCAGGACAATCTCTTCTTATTAATGATTTGCAGAGCGAGTTTATGATCCAGTGCAATAGCTGAGACAGTTAACTTCAGACAAACATTCATTATTATAAATTTAGTGAAAAAAATACATGGTGAGGGATATGCTTCAGTACTTCAGAGTTGGTCTCAGAGCGCAATGTGACCATTAGTCATGTATGATACCGGGTTTTGCCCAACTATTCTTTTGCTCGTTCATAAAGATTTCTGACCCCATTGCCATCTCCCTCTAGATCTCTTAGGGAAAAATTTCATCTTTGCTCAGAAGTTAAAGCATCAGCCTTCTGAAGTCAGAATCTCATTCTTTGCCTCCGGTTATGAATTCTCATTTCTAATCCCTCACCTTTGAGGGCCTCTTGAGTATTTTAGCCTATACAATTTCTTAGTTTCTCATTTAAAACATTTTTGTTTTCTTTGCTATTAAAAATATTTAGTTTTTTTGTAAATGTTGGTAGGTTACTAACAAAAGTAAGGTTTTTTTTTGCCTTCATAGCTCTGAGTCTCAACCTCTTATATCCTTTTTCTCTGCTGTTCCCAGAGATGCAGTCAAGAGCTAAGAAGCCCTCAGTAGCGTTTTCGGCTCAGCCATTACCTGGTGACAGGCACTGCATGGAAAGATTGTACCCTTTCAAGCAGATTGTGCAGCGTTTAAAGATATCTCCACCACCTTATGAACTGAGTGTCACAGACAGACAGACACACACACACACGCACACACACGACACATAGAAATACATATTAGTATAATCACAGCATGCCTTAACCATATGCAAATAAAAAGTTTAACCTGCTGGAGTGAAAAATTTGCTGTTTATTTTTCTGCTCAGTTTTGTATCTGAGTTCTTTCAGGCCTGGTAAAGGGAAGAAAAGTTAGGAAGCAATTCTGAAGGCAGCATTCCCAACATAAAAGTAGTTAAAGAAACGCAGCGACCCAGGTATGGCAGCACACACCTGTACGCCTTCCACTCGGGCAAATAATGTGTTGGTTCACAGTAGCCTGTTCTACATGGCCATTTACAAGCCATAGATGGGCACAAAAAAGATTAGACAGCAAAACTGCACATTCTGCCAAGCCTTCCACATTCTAGATGTGAAGCTTTGGGATGGTGGGGAAGATCAGGTAAAATTAGAGGCGCATGCTTCATCTGGAGCTACTCAAACTTGGCTCTGGTGGGCCACTAAACAAAGAAAATTCCAAATACAATGTGTGGTTGAAGATGACACAGTTGGAGAGAATGTACTGGAGAGCTATCACTGCTTGGAAGGACTATGTGGAGCCCATAGGTGTGAACTTGGCAGTTTTAACATCTGAAAACCTGGATCATTGCACTAAAATAGAAATTGCATACTGCAATAGTTACATCCCTAATTTCTGTGGGAAAAAAATACCTGTCAAAGAAAATTAGGCAAGGAAGGATGAGCTTTTTCTTATCGTTCAAGAGTGCTGTCTCTTCTGGTGAAGAGGCATGATGGCAGGAGAATGAGACTGTTGGGAACATGACCCTTCAGTCTGGACAGAAAGCGAGATGGATGCACTTACTCAGATTACTTTGTTCTTTGATCTAGTCCAGGGCCCTAGTCTAGGGAATGGTGCTACATCCACTAAATCTGAATTTGTCATCCTTCAATTAATGCAGTCCAGAAACCCTATCATGAAGATGCCTAGAGGTTTGCCTCCTAGGTTCTGATCCTGTCAGCTTGGGACTCGATACTAATCATGGCATATATGTGCTGATACTAAACCACTTTCTTTGTTTCCACTATTCCATAAATGATGAGAAGCCATTGAAAAACTTTTCATTTACCCTGTCCTCTTCTTCATTTCCATAATTACTTCTCCTATTCTAGTGTTTCTTTTATCTCCTTGACACTATATTATAGTTCCTCTATTTGAGAGATTATACATACCTCCTTTTGGGTAGGGATAACTCCACTAAAGTCCTTTTGAAAAGCCACATAGAAGTCTACTACTTTAGAAGCGTATATATGCATATATGTCTTGTATGGCATATATGTATATATATGTATATAATGCCCAAAGTAGATAGTTTATGTTACCTCATAAAAACTCCAGTATAAGTAATAAGTTATGTATTTTTGAGTTTTTTTTTTAATTTTATTTTTTTCTTATCAGTTACATTTTATTAACTCTGTATCCCAGCTGTGTCCCGATCCCTCATTTCCTCCCAGTCCCTCCCTCCCTCCCTCCCTCATCTCCACCTTGCCACCTTTCCAAATCCACTGATAGGGGGGACCTCCTCCCCATTCATCTGATCCTGTTTTATCAGGTATCTTCAGGACTGGCTGCAAAGCTCTCCTCTGTGGCCTAACAGGACTGCTCCTCCCTTGGGGGTAGGGAGGCCTAAGAGCCAGTCATTGAGTTCCTGTTAGAAATAGTCCTTGTTCCCCTCACTATGGGAAACCAATTGGTTACTGAGCTACCACAGGCTACATCTGAGCAGAGGTTCTAGGTTATATCCATACATGGTCCTTGGTTGAATGTCAGTCTCAGAAAAGACCCTGTGTCCAGATATATTTGGTCCTTGTGGAGCTCCTATCCTTTCCCCATCAGACTAACTCCCCTTCTTTCTCATGATTCCCTGTACTCTGCCAAAGGTTTGGTCATGAGTCTTTGCTTTGAAAACACTGCTAGTTAGAGTCTTTCAAATGCGCTTAGTAGACTCCTGTCATACGTTCAATGCACATCCCAACTGTCGTTCTAAACGAGGATTGATCATCTTACCCCATGTCTGCTCTCTTGATTATCTTTTTTAGGTGTACAGATTTCATTATGTTTATCACATCTTATAGGTCTATATAAGTGAGTATATACCATGTTTGTCTTTCTCCTTCTGGGATATTTCACTCAGGATGATCTTTTCTAAATCCCACCATTTGCCTGCAAATTTCATGATTTCCTCCTTTTTGATTGCTGAGTAGTATTCCATTGTGTAAAAATACCACAATTTCTGTACCCATTCCTCTGTTGATGGACATCTGGGTTGTTTCCAGGTTCTGGCTATTACAAATAAAGCTGCTATAAACATGGTTGAGCAAATATCCCTTTTGTGTACCTGAGCAAACTTTGGGTATATACCTAGCAGTGGTATAGCTGGGTCTTGAGGAAGCACTATTCCTGATTGTCTTAGAAAGCGGCAGATAGATTTCCAGAGTGGTTGTACCAGTTTACATTCCCACCAGCAATGGAGGAGGGTTCCCTTTTCTCCACAACCTCTCCAGCTTGTGTTGTCCCTTGAGTTTTTGATCTTGGCCATTCTGATGGGTGTAAGGTGATATCTCAGGGTCGTTTTGATTTGCATTTCCCTGATGGCTAATGAGGATGAGTATTTCTTTAAGTGTTTCTCTGCCATTAGATATTCCTCTGTTGAGAATTCTCTGTTTAGCTCTGTTCCCCATTTTTTAATTGGATTACTTGGTTTGCTGCTTTTCAGCTTCTTTAGTTCTTTGTATATACTGGATATGAGTCCTCTGTCAGATAAAGGGTTAGTGAAGATTCATTCCCAACCTGTAGGCAGTCGCTTTGTTTTGACGACAGTGTCCTTTGCTTTTCAGTTTGATGAAGTCCCATTTATTGATTGTTGCTCTTAGAGCCTGTGCTGTTGGTGTTCTGTTCAGGAAGTTGTCTCCTGTGCCAATGAGTTCTAGGCTGTTCCCCAATTTTTCTTCTAACATATTTAGAGTATCTGGTTTTATATTGAGGTCTTTGATCCACTTGGACTTTAGTTTTGTGCAGGGTGATAAATATAGATCTATTTTCATTTTTCTGCATGTAGACATCCAGTTGGACCAGCACCATTTGTTGAAGATGCTGTCTTTTTTCCATTGAATGGTTTTGGCTTCTTTGTCAAAAATCGAGTATTCATAAGTGTGTGGGTTTATTTCTGGGTCTTCTATGCGGTTCCATTGATCGTATTTTTGAGTTTTGAATTGTCAGACAAAGGGAACCCAAACATTACAAGCTGTTGCTAGAGTTATTACCTCTTATACACTGACTGTAAACTCTTACTGGTAAGGATACCACATGCTTACATTACTGAGCATAGAGAAGTCCAGCTGATGCCCAAACTAGAAGCCTCACTCTTACTGACTAGCATTCATAGTGGTGGGATGCATTATACTTCCTACCAGAGAAGAAAAGTAATCATCAGACCCATCAAGCTATAAACCCTTGACTTACCTGTAAGCCATACCTGTAAGATATACCAGCGCAATATAAGCACAAATGTTATAGGGGGTAATAGCCACTTTTAAGTTGTGTTTAAGGCCTAACTATGAGATAGAGCCCATCTCTAACACTATGACTCATGCCAAGAACCCAAAACTAGACAGGTCTTGTGTTTTAGGGGAACACCTACTACTTTTATTTTTTAAATGAACATAGCAATAAAATGATGACTAATGTCATATTTCTCTACCATATAGGTCAGTGAAATTGCTGAACTCTTTCTAGAGAAGCTTTTTTTTTTCAGTTGATGGTAATTAACACAGAGATCTTAACTAGACAATGTGCATAGAGTGAACATCTTTAGAACACTCCTTCCTAAACCAGATGTTTTTACATCCCTTCCCTCTGAGCTTAGAGACCTGTGTGGAAAAGCAGGAAGAAAGCATGCCAGAGCCAGAGATAGTGGATGAGTTCAAGGAAACATCAGTTTCTAGACACTTGGCTGATGCACCTATAGACAGAGGCTCTGACAGCACGCACATGATCTGCATAACCTCAAGTCAGACACATTCCCAGCATAGGGAAGAGGAGGAGTACATAAAATCCCCTTCCTAACCAAGGAACTATTTGCAAGTGATACCACTGGGACAGGGAAAATCAGTTTTCATCAATGGAATAACATTGGGTATATCAACCACACTCTAGGGCCTCATGCTCAGGAGTAGCTGATCTGCACAAAATTAATCCATGGTTTTTGTATACTGTTTATTTTGTTGGTGGTTTTCTTGGTTGAAGATAGAGAAAGTACAACAAGTTGGATTATCTGAGAGGAAATGGTGGAAAGAATAAGATATGATCAAATACATTGCATAAAATTTATTTTTTCAGCTTCTTTTTATTGATTCATACATAAAAGAAATTTCAAATGAAGTTCTTTTTTTTGAATTTTTTATTAATTACACTTTATTCATTTTGTATCCCCCCATAAGGTCCTTCCTCCTCCCCTCCCGATCCCACCCTCCCTCCCCTTTCTGCATGCATGCCACTCCCCAAGTCCACTGACAGGGGAGGTTCTCCTCTTCTTTCTGATCTTAGTCTATCAGTTCTCATCAAAAGTAGCTGCATTGTCCTCTACTGTGGCCTGATAAGGCTGCTCCCCCTCAGGGGGAAGTGATCAACAAGCAGGCCAATCAGATTATGTCAGAGGCAGTCCCTCTTCCCAATACTATGTAACCCACTTGGACACTGAACTGCCATGGGCTACACCTGTGCAGGGGTTCCAGGTCATCTCCACGAATAGTCCTTGGTTGGAGTATGAGTCTCTGGGAAGTTCCCTGTGTTCAAATTATCTTGTTCTGTTGCTCTGCTTGTGGAGTTCCCATCCCCTCCAGCTCTTACTATTTCCCACTACTTACATAGAATTCCATTCACTCTGCCCATCAGTTGGCCATCAGGCTCAGCATCTGCTTTGACAGTCTATACTGCAGAAGCTTTCAGAGGCCCTCTGTGGCAGGTTTCAAGGTTGTTTCCTGTTTTCTTCTGGCTTTCAGAGGCCCTCTGTAGCAGGTTCTGAGGTTGTTTCCTATTTTCTTTTCTTCTGATGTCCATCCTCTTTGCCTTTCAGGATGGGGATTGAACATTTTAGTTAGGGTCCTCTCTTTTGCTTAGTTTGTTTAGATGTACAGATTTTAGTGGGTTTATTCTATATTGTATGTTTATATGAGTGAGTATATACCATGCGTGTCTTTTTGCTTCTGGGACAATTCACTCAGGATGATCCTTTCCAGGTCCCACCATTTACCTGCAAATTTCATGATTTTCTTATTTTTCATTGCTGAGTAATACTCCATTGTATAGATGTACCACAGTTTCTGCATCCATTCTTCAGTTGAGGGGCATCTGGGTTGTTTCCAGCTTCTGGCTATTACAAATAAAGCTGCTACAAACATGGTTGAGCAAATGTCCTTTTTGTGTACTTGCGCCTCTTTTGGGTATATGCCTAGGAGTGGTATGGCTGGATCTTGAGGAAGCGCTATTCCTACTTGTCTGAGAAAGTGCCAGATTGATTTCCAGAGTGGTTGTACCAGTTTACATTCCCACCAGCATTGGAGAAGGGTTCCCCTTTCTCCACATCCTCTCCAGCATGTGTTGTCACTTGAGTTTTTCTTCTTGGCCATTCTGATGGGTGTAAGGTGAAATCTCAGGGTTGTTTTGATTTGCATTTCCCTAATGGCTAATGAGGTTGAACATTTCTTTAAGTGCTTCTCTGCCATTTGATATTCCTCTACAGAGAATTCTCTCTTTAGCTCTGTTCCCCATTTTTTAAGTGGATTACTTGGTTTATTGCTTTTCAGCTTGTTTAGTTCTTTATATATATTGGATATGAGTACTCTGTCGGATAAAGGGTTGGTGATGATTCTTTCCCAATCTGTAGGCAGTCGCTTTGTTTTGATGACGGTGTCCTTTGCTTTACAGAAGCTTTTCAGTTTCATGAAGTCCCATTTATTGATTGCTGCTCTTAGAGCCTGTGCTGTTGGTGTTCTGTTCAGGAAGTTTTCTCCTGTACCAATGAGTTCTAGGGTATTCCCCACTTTTTTTTCTTGCCGATTTAATGTGTCTGGTTTTATGTTGAGGTCTTTGATCCACTTGGACTTCACTTTTGTGCAGGGTGATAAGTATGGATCTATTTTCATTTTTCTGCATGTAGACATCCAGTTGGACTAGCACCATTTGTTGAAGATGCTATCTTTTTTTCCATTGTATTGTGTTGGCATCTTTGTCAAAAATCAGGTGTCCGTAAGTGTGTGGGTTTATTTCTGGGTCTTCTGTTCGATTCCATTGATCCACCATTCTGTTTCTATGCCAGTACCATGCAGGTTTTATAACTGTTGCTCTATAGTACAGCTTGAGATCAGGGATGGAGATACCTCCAGAAGATCTTTTATTTTAGAGGATTGTTTTAGCAATTCTCGGTTTCTTGTTATTCCATACGAAGTTGAGAATTTTTCTTTCCAGGTCTGTAAAGAATTGTGTTGGCAATTTGATGGGAATTGCATTAAATCTGTAGATTGCTTTTGGTAAGATGGCCATTTTTACTATGTTAATCCTGCCAAGCCATGAGCATGGGAGATCTTTCCATCTTCTCATATCTTCCTCTAATTCTTCAGAGACTTGAAATTTTTTTCATACAAGTCTTTGACTTGCTTGGTTAGGGTTACACCAAGGTACTTTATGTCATTTGTGGCTATTGTGAATGGTGTTGTTTCTCTAATTTCTTTCTCAGCCCATTTGTCTTTTGTATACAAGAGTGCTACTGATTTTTTTGAGTTAATTTTGTATCCGGCCACTTTGCTGAAGGTGTTTATCAGCTGTAGGAGTTCCCTGGTAGAGTTTTTGGGATCACTCATATATATAGTATCATATCATCTGCAAATAGTGATAATTTGACTTCTTCCTTTCCCATCTGTATCCCCTTGATCTCCTTCAACTGTCTTATTGCTCTAGCAAGGACTTCCAGCACTATGTTGAAGAGATATGGAGAGAGTGGGCAGCCTTGTCTTGTCCCTCATTTCAGTGGGATTGCTTTAAGTTTCTCTCCGTTCAGTTTGATGTTGGCTATAGGCTTGCTGTAAATTGCCTTTACTATGTTTAGATATGTGCCTTGTATCCCTGATCTCTCCAGTACTTTAAACATGAATGGATGTTGGATTTTGTCAAATGCTTTTTCAGCATTTAGGGAGATTATCATGTGGTTTTTTTCTTTCAGTTTGTTAATATGGTGGATTACATTGATGGATTTCCGTATATTGAACCACCCCTGCATACCTGGGATGAAGCCTACTTGGTCATAGTGGATAATATCTTTGATGTGTTCTTGTATTCGGTTTGCAAGTATTTTGTTGAGTATTTTTGCATCAATGTTCATAAGGGAGATTGGCCTGAAATTCTCTTTCTTTGTTGAGTCTTTGTGAGGTTTAGGCACCAAGTTGATTGTGGCTTCATAGAATGAGTTTGGTAATGTTCCTTCTGTTTCTATTTTGTGGAATAGTTTGAAAAGAATTGGAGTTAGCTCTTCTTTGAAGTTCTGGTAGAATTCTGCGCTGAAGCCATCTGTTCCTGGGCTTTTTTTGGATGGGAGAATTTTGATGACTGCTTCTATTTCTTTGGGGGATATAGGACTATTTAATTGATTTACCTGGTCCTGATTCAGCTTTGGTAAGTCAAATCAATCAAGAAAATTGTCCATTTCATTTAGGTTTTTAAATTTTGTTGCATATAGACTTTTGAAGTAAGTCCTAATGATTGTTTGGATTTCCTCAGTGTCTGTAGTTATGTCCCCCTTTTCATTTCTGATTTTGTTGATTTGGGTGGTGTCTCTCTGCCTTTTAGTTAGCTTGGCTAAGGGTTTGTCGATCTTGTTGATTTTCTCAAAGAACCAGCTCTTAGTTTCATTGATTCTTTGAATTGTTTTATTTGTTTCTAATTGATTGATTTCAGCCCTGAGTTTGATTATTTCCAGCTGTCTACTCCTTTTTGGTGTGTCTGCTTCTTCTTTTTCTAGGGTTTTTAAGTGGGCCATTAAGTTGCTTGAATGAGCTGTCTCGAATTTCTTCTTGAAGGTACTTAGTGCTATGAACTTTCCTCTTAGCACTGCTTTCATTGTGTCCCACAAGTTTGGGTATGTTGTGTCTTCGTTTTCATTGAGTTCTAGAAAGGCTTTAATTTCTTTCTTTATTTCTTCCCTGACCCAGCTGTCATTTAGTAACAAGTTGTTCAGTTTCCATGTGTGTGTAGGCTTTTTGCTATTTCTGTTGTTTTTGAAGTCCAGCTTTATTCCATGGTGATCAGACAGGATACAAGGGATTATTTCAGTCTTCTTGTATCTGTTGAGGCTTGCTTTGTGACCAACTATATGGTCTATTTTGGAGAAGGTTCCATGAGGTGCTGAGAAGAAGGTAAATTCTTTTGTGTTTGGGTGTAAAGTTCTGTAAATGTCTGTGAAGTCCATTTGATTCATGATCTCTGTCAGAGATATTAAAATAAAGTTCTTTGCATGTGGGAATATTTTCTGATATTTGTCTTCTCATTTATAGAGTCATACTTAAAGCCCTATTTTTTGGAATCTTTTAACCACCCCACCCATACCATTCTTGCTCTTCAATGTATTTCCCATTATGTTATTTTCTTATAAAGGTAGGACCTATTTTCATATCTAGTAAGATAAACTTACAAAGACAGGTTATTTTATATTTGTCTAGCAACGCAGGTATTCATTCAAAATTAGTTATTTCCAAATATTTGAGAAACAGAGAGCCCTCCTTCTATAATTTTCTGAGCTAAAAAGTTCTAAACGGATCTGCTAAAGGAAGATTTCTTGGAAGCATCACACAACATGTGAATAGTTAATTTAAATATTAACCTCTGTGTCTATGCAGGAACACTTAGGAACGAATCTTCACGTCTGCCATGGTGGAGCTTTTGGCATCATAGTGCTTTCATGGACGTAGGGAGAGGCGTGTTGATTCTTTAATTAGTACCATGAAACATGAGGAAATGTTATGAAGTTCCCATTTAGTCTGTATGTTTCATCTCACAATTATTTAGAAGACAATGATGGATTGTTGTACTATGTCTGTGTGGCAATTGAGAAATTGTTTAGTTCATGGGTAAAATGGAAATTGTCATAGAAGTTGTAGTTCTCCAGAGAAACGAACCAATAGAAAAACACATGAACTTGATAGATTGGTGCAAACAGTCACAGTTGCTGAGTTCTACAAAGTTTATCTACAGGCTGCCAGTATGGCTTTGACCAAGAAAGCAGAGATTGTTGAATGTAGAAAGGTGGTTTCAATGTAAGTCCAGTCAGAAAACAAAGGTCTGAAAGCCATTGGAAGGCTAAGGTGGTATATCTTAGAATATAAATATGGGAGAACCCAGAGTGCTATTTCTAAGAGCCAAAGCAGCAGGAAACTAGCCTTCTTAAGAAGAAGTACTGCAGAGGATGAGTTACAGACAAATGCTTCTTTCTCCTTCCACTGAGACAACTGGATAGAGGCATGAACGTGGGATTTGCCCACTCACTTTCCTGTCTCACATGCTAATGTTATATCCAAACACCATCGTGGACACACATCATGGACAATGATGCCTCCGCTTTCTAGGCATCCTTCAATATAGCCAGGATGATCACCAGAAATTAAACCTTCAAAGATGTATATAACATTAGTTAGCTTCCACGAATTAATATTTTCTAGATTCAAAATGGAAGAAAAAATCATTTGACATAGTATTTGTAAAGGTAGCTGTTCAAAATTCAGAGTACCTCATCAATTACATTCATAGAAGTATATTATTTCCTCCCAACACATGAGAAGTTCCATCTATATTGCATTTAGTAAGTCTTTCTTGGTTATCACTACTTTTCATAACTGTAAGTTAGTAGTGAACTATGAGTCTTAAAGCAACAGGAGCAAATAACTGTCTCCTGTCATAACAACACTACCTCTATATGAGGATAGAATAACTGGGAAATACCCTTATTAAGTAGCTTAGAAAAGGAGAAATATTGAGTCTACTGTTATTACTTCAACTAGAGTGACACATGCTGTAGTTTATCTCTAGATCATAGCTTATCAATTATTTTATTTTGTCCTCTCATAGTACATCCCAGGGATCCTTGTGTTTTGTAGCTTCCCTTGCTGAGCTCTCTTTTCTGGTCCCTGTGGGCAGCTGCCCGTGGTTGAATCCCCCACTTTTTCTTCTCACTCCTACTCCCCTGGAAGTCCTGTCCTGTTCTCTGCCCTGCTCATCTAATGGCTGTACACTGCTTGGTTGGCATACCAGAGGACAACTAGAGGGCAGTGTTGGCACAACTGTTGAGACAGGAGATTCCTAGAACAAGGCTTGCAACCATGCATGGAAGGGGTGCAGATTCAGCATTTGAATTACACAGGAGCCATATGCCTGCAGAATGGAGAAATTATGTTTTGTTTTTGATCATTTACTAACTTGTTTTTGAGATAGGAACTCATCATAGAGCCAAGGCCACACTCCAGTTAGGGCAGTCCTCCAACCTTAGCCGTCACAGTGCTGAGGTCATAGGTATGAGCCGTCATGCATAGCCAGATAGAGAAACTGAATTAAATACTCTTGTATTAACTTTGTGGATTTTGTTTATTCCAGTTGATGGCAGTAAAGGACCTTAACTCCAGTTGAATGAATGAAAGGGTAAAGCTCAAACATTTAAACCTCCATAGAAGAGAAAATAGCCACCTCTGTGCAGCCTTCCTCCCACACTTAAGAACAAAGAGTCAGGAGACAATAAAGCTGGCAATGTATTTGTTGATATTCAAGGATATGGTACACTTGCATTTTCATTTAGTTTGTTCTGTTTTTCATCGATGACATGTTTTAGCCTAAAATACAACCCAGCATATCATTTGTGCACTAGCAGAAATATTACACTCCACCTCTGACTTCTACAGAGTATTTGAATAAAAAGAATGGGAATGTTCAGGGGTGGGTGAGATCTCAATAAAGCTATTTAGTCCAAAATTGTTAAGGGAGGCAGATGGCACCAGAGGTTTGTTATGTCAATGACAGTTTTCAAATGAAAAACCATATATTAAACCTGGAGAATGCCAACCAGGACAGCAGATAGGGCACTGAAGAAAGGGGTGATGAGGAAAAAAAATTTTCAAATGCTCAAATATCACAGAAAATGAATTTATAGGCAGTAAGCTTTTATTTGTGTGTGTGTATGTGTGTGTGTGTGTTTAATAAGAAAGACAAATATATTTTTCTTGTTGAGACTGATTCGTATTATTGCAAACTTTCTGTTTTGAAAATTCAAGATTCTCTAGGTTGATCTCATAGAATCCACTGTGCCCTGCAGAAAAGGGAAGATGGAATGCCCTGCTTTAGTTTCGGGGTGTTAGAAGTACCGGACATAAACTTTGCTTTATCAGTTCCTGTTCCTTTCTCTCTGCTGTTGAACTGCTCCAGGCTGGGAAATGTCTGAGGACTTGCACCAAACAATAGAGTTTGCTAGGAGAAACAGTAGGACTGTAACTCAAAAACCTCTTGTTTTTTTTCTCTGCCTTATGCTATTTTTTTTTCTTTGTTGTGCTTCAAACAACAAAAAGAAGAAGCTAGACAATAGCTGTGGAAGCTAAGTGCTGTTCTTACTGTGGCCAGCTCCTCTGTGTGGAAGAGGGGACACGACTGCCTCCTGCTGGCAACTCTTTGATGTGTTCCAGAGCTTCTCTATGGCAAATTGTTTACATTCTCCCCCCTCCCAACCCCTACCTCCGGCTTCCATATGCAGAGATTCCAGGAAAACCTTGATATTGGCTTATACTAACCGTATTCTTAGCTTGCAAATATATCTTTGCTCTTTCCTAAAGGGAAAGAGCAATTTTGCAATTTTATTTTCTAATCCAATTCTAACAACAAAACACAAGATTTTAGGTTAAGGGAGAAGCAATGCATTTAGCAGAAAACCAATAATTTGATTTTCTATGAATGAGAGCTCCTGGCTGAATAGGTGTAACATTCTCAAGACTGTCCAACTGGTCACTGTCTGGAACCTGTCTACCTAAGACAGCAGCCTCTAAGTTGTAGTTTGTCTTAAAGACTGCTATGGTTATAGGTATGTGAACTATGAAAAGGCAATAGTTACATAGACTATACTAATGGTAAAATTATTAAGAGCAACCTTTGTCATAAAGTGAAAAGGGAAAAAGGAAGAGCAGAAAGATGGGAAGGAAAAGGAGGAAAATGGGGCAGAGGGAAGAGGAAGATAAAGAAGGGGGAAAAGGGGGCAGGAAGATAAGGTGAGGAAGAAGGAAGCAACCCTAGACATTCTTTACTGTGTTAATTACTTTTGTCATTACTATGACCAACAACTGAAAAGAAACAAGTTTGGAGAAAGAGTTTATTTTGATTAACTATTTGAGAGGACATGGCCCATCATGGCAGGGATGGAGGGCATGGCGGAAGGATTATTAAAGCAGTTCCTGACACTGTGTCTTGAGTCAGGAAGTAGAGTAGACAAGACATGGAAACAACCTGTAAAAACCTCAAGGCCAGGCTCCCTACCCCCACTACCCTACTTTCTCTAGTGAGGCTCCACATTCTTTAGATTCCACGACCTTCTAAAATAGCACCATGAGGTAGGTGGTAAACATTCAACACATGAGCCTGTGAGGGACAGTTTACATTCAAATCATAATATCAGTGTTTTACTGTTTCTCATGGTATTCATGGGAAAGACCATTAGATCGAATTGGCCTCCTGAGTAGAAAATAGACATTGCTAAAGGAAAGCCATTTCCAGGGTCACCACACTTCTCTATCAAGCGAGGGGTTAAACTCTCCAGCGTCCTTCTTGGTTGATCTTTGGGTACACAGCTTTCTTTTGTCCACTGATCTTCCTGTCACACTCCAAAGCTGTGCTGTGATCTAGTGGCTTTCTCATTCTATAGCACCTGACTCTAACATACATATTTTATCTTTTAACTTACCTGGACTTTCTCTGATGGAAGCATTCTTGCATATTTATACACTTACTGCCACCTCTGTTACTCTTAGAGGAGAGATTACTAGAGTTATTGACCGTGTCCCTTTGCTCCCAGTCCTTTCCATACCACTCCAAGCCAAGCATTGCTGAGGGAACTGCCAACTGTATTAATAACTCAATGTGGACAACTTACCAACCACATTGCTGATTCCAACTAATAAATATATACATAAAAATGAAGCAAAAATGAGATATGGCAAGTCTCTTTTTGATAATATGTTTCAGTGTGGTAATTCTGAGTTATTTAAATGTCCTGTTATAAGTTATTTTCAGTAAGCATAATGACTTGTTAGTGCCTAAAAAAATAAAGAATAATCCTTACATACTTTCATATGTGAACTTAACATATAAGTTGACTAAGAAATGTCAATATAACAGGAATTCTTTATTGTTAAATGGACTCCTTTCCTTTGAGCTTGAAAGTGTGCTGTGGCTGTTCTGCGGTGCTTCCCTGAAAGAAACATTAGAACAGCACCAAGTGCAGTATTCACCACAGGGGAATTCTGACCCTGGCCCATGATAGAGGTCAGTATTATTGAACATGGGACCAATTAAGTCCTCGCCCTTTGGTAAATACCTCTACAACACATGCAGTTTATTGCTCTCTACTGTTCTCTGCAGACTTTTAAAACAGCTATAAAAACAGACCCACTTAAAACAAAGGTGGGTTAGACTGCAGTCTAATATTAAGCTTCAAACACAGTTTCTCCTCTGAAGTGCTGTAATAGTAATTATGCACACCAGATAACCATTCTTGTTGACCTCCAAGTGAGGGAGTAAATGTCTAATTAAAGTTGTTTGTGGGATTTTCATGGAAGTCAGCTTTATAATTAAGGTGAATTTTACTGAATGCTGATACACTTCACGAATAATCCAGCTACTTCCTTCTCCTAAAAAAAACCTAAATCATAACAAATCAGGCCAAACAAACGATCAGTGGTAAAGAGGGGATACATTAAAAGTCTGCATGTATATTCACACATACACACACACACACACTATAAAATATGTATTTTAAAATTATGGTAAGCCACAGAATAAAAGCACTATTGTTTTCTAAGCTTGATTTATTCTGATTATAGTATGATACTGATGCTGACGATGATGATTATGAATTTGTTAAAGAAATGTTATTTATTCAAAAGTGTTTTGTCTTTTCATCTGTCACAAAATTCTGTTGCAAAATTCATATTTGGAATCTGATTCTTAGGGATAAAGTCTCTCTGTCTCTTACGCGCGCACGCGCGCATACACACACACACACACACACACACACACACACACACACACACAGCAAACAAACAAGCCAAAACCAGTGGACAAATAAAGAAGAAATTCTACTCTCAGCTTGCTGACATCTCTCACTCAATATTACTCACCCCGCCAGCCACCGAAATATTGGAGAACCTCAATAACCTCACAAAAAATAAATAAATAAATAAATAGATAAATAAATAAATAAATCTACTGCTTTTTTTACCTAGAGAGCCAATAACCAATGCTGTCCCTTTTGTCACTTGAATAATATAATTCTTGAGCCCTGTAGACTGTTTAAGAGCATGTGGCTTGTTTTATTCTCTTGTCTCAATACCTCTGAGAATATGCTTCAATCTGTCAGGCCCTGTATCACTTTCATACAACATTCTTTTACTGCTTGTATCTTGAATTTGACTCTTGTTCTCTGGGGAGCTCAGTGAAACTGCCTGCAGTCATTTCATCTGTCTCCTTTAACAATCAGCAGGAAGATGGAGCTTTGTCTTGCTGGGATGGGTTTGAGCTTTCCCCTGATGGAGCCCAGGATTTGAATGAGACCTCGATTTGCAAGACCGCGTTGACTAGAACCTTGAATCATCTCATTTCAACAGCTTGTGATCACAGCCTGAATGTACTCTGCTTCATGAAATGATCTGTCTCCCATCCTATTCACTAGCTTCCTACATGGAGAAGTTCTTAAAGTGAACTAAAGAAAGGATGAATTTTTTTATTTCTGTTATTTTAATTTCATATTCATTAAAGCAGTTTTATTTTTTTATTATTTATTAATTACAGTTTATTCACTTTGTATCCCAGCTGTAGGCCCCTCCCTGATTCCCTCCTAAACTTACCCTCCCTCTCTCATCTCCTCCCATGTCCCTCTCCAAGTCCACTGACAGGAGAGGTTCTCCTCCCATTCCATCTGACCCTAGCCTATCAGGTCTCCTCAGGACTGGCTGCATTGTCTTCTTCTGTGGCCTCTTAAGGCTGCTCCCTCCTCGAGGGAAGGTGATCAAAGAACCAGCCACTGAGTTCGTGTCAGAGACAGTTCCTGTTTCCCTTACTAGGATACCCATTTGGATACTGAGCTGCCATGGGCTAATTCTGAGCAGGGATTCTAGGTTATCTCCATTTATGGTCCTGGATTAGAATATCTGTCTCAGAAAAGACCCCTGTGCCCAGATACTTTAGATCTTTTGCTTTCCTTGTGTAGCTCCTATCCCCTCCAGGTCTTTCCATCTACTTTCATAAGATTCCCTGCGCTCTGCCCAAAGTAACTATGAGTCTCACTCAGCATCTGCTCTAGTACTTTGCTGGGTAGAGTCTTTCAGAGGCCCTCTGTAGTAGGCGCCTGTCCTGATCCCTGTTTTCTCCCTCTTCCGATGTCAGTCCCATTTGCTTATCTGAGTGAGAATTGATCATCTTACACAAGGTCCTCCTTGCCCAGCCTCCTAAGGTGTAGAGATTTTAGTATGTTTGTCTTATATTATTTATCTAATACCCACTTACAAGTGAGTATATACCATGTGTGTCTTTCTGCTTCTGGGATACCTCACTCAGGATGATCTTTCTAGTTCTCACCATTTGCCTGCAAATTTCATGATTTCCTTGTTTTTAATTGCTGAGTAGTATTCCATTGTGTAAATGTACCACAATTTCTGTATCCATTCCTCCGTTGATGGACATCTGGGTTGTTTCCAGGTTCTGGCTATTACAAATAAAGGTGCTATGAACATGGCTGAGCAAATGTCCTTGTATACTTGAGCATATTCTGAATATATGCCTAGTAGTGGTATAGCTGGATCATGAGGAAGCACTATTCCTAATTGTCTGAGAAAGCATCAGATTGATTCCCAAAGTGGTAAGGGTTAAATTTTTAACTTAACCCTTTTTATTTTAATTATTTTTCTTGTGAATCTAAAATAAGAATTTTGTAGTGTTTGTTTAAACTTTGACACAAGTTTGTAACTTAAGATATTACTGGCTCATCATTCAAAATTTATTATGTAACAGACAGTTTTTGCTGCTCTGTACAATAAGGTATGGCCTTTCAATTACCTTTCTGAGAGAAGTGTTATTATTCCATTCTGCATATTTGAAACCAGCAGTCATTAGAAAAGTATCCATCTGCTTCTTGTAGTTTCAGGTTTCCAGGGCTCATTTTCACTCTTTTAGCTGGGGGAAGAATGGAGGAAGGCTAGAAGAATCCCAGAACGAAGGTCAGGATATAATTACTGAACAGCTCAATACTATGGGAAGACTGTCTTTGTGACTTGTTCACTGTGTCAAAGCCGTGGACTCAACACTGAAGCCGTAGGTGGTACTTTATTTAATATAGATAGATGCTGGATGTCACACTCACGTTGCATTCTGACGTTTTTCTACTTCATTTCCAGAGTAAACACTGTGTGTGCAGTTGGCAGCACACAGCAGTGAACTTGAAGCAGGTGTGGAAGGCTACCCTCTCTTGTGCTTCCTCCTGTGACATAATAGCAACCCTGGAGGCTCCAAACGAAAGTAGAATGTGTTTTGTCGGGATACAGAGCAGTGAAGGAGAGCTCCTGGAAAGAAGCTGTGTCTGCGCAAACTGATAGAATGATCACTCCTCAGTGTTGTGGAGAGATAGGAATGCTACCAGTCTAGACACTAGACACTTTGTCCGGGACTAGCTTTAGCCCCCGGAACAGCCGTTCCTTGCCATGAACTCTTGAACCTCTGTCTCAGAACCAACATGCTGTGAGTAATAGATAAAACCCTTTTTGAATCTCTTACCTTATCATGCTAGAACTGGCTTCCACCAACTGCAAAGCTAAGAATGTCATCAGATAGCATCTTGGGATAGCATCTTGGCCCTGTAAAAGTGCTTCCCCCATCTTGCTGTAATTACATCTCTAAGGTACTTTAAACTTGGCTTGATATATTATTTTCTTTGCTCTGTAAAATGATATGACGACTTTTACATTGGAGCATGGCATTTGGAGTAACCTAAGTCTATGGTTCTGAACCATGATCCCTCAAAATGGTTCCAGAATAAAGTATGTTATTCTCCTTAAGACAGACAGTGTGTTTGTTGCATCTACAGAGCTATCTTTGTTTCTGAAGCAGAGTGACATCCTACAAAGTGTCACTGTAGAGAAATCGGACTTGCAAGGCAATGGAAACAAGTCTGGTTGAATTCTTAATGTTAACTCTTAGAAATGAGATATTAGTGGGCCTACAGTGGGAATCCTTTGGGTTATTGAAGGAAGCAAGTCTTTATGCCTGGAGTATTACTTTATGAGTATTAGATTTTATGTTTTAGAAATGCTGTTTTTTCTTTTTTTTGTATTTTGATGTGATCTTTAACATTTGGTTTGTGCCTTTACTTGTGTGCCTCTAAAGAAGATGTGCAATAACACATTATTCTAATCAGCATTTTTTTGAGGAATGGTAAAAATAATTATAACAGAAATCATAGTTGCATTCTTTCAGATATAAAAAATGTAAAGGATCTGAGTCAATATTGGTAAACACAGCGGTTGTATTTCTGCCCATGATTCTTCTGATGATTTTAATGTATAGCATAGCCACATAACCCTGGCTATGCTCTGCATATCAACCCCAATTAAAAAAAAACTACAGTAGCATTTGTTACTCACTAATATCACTTCCTATAAAAGAGCCAATAATCCAGTTAACTTTAATTTTTTCTTTTCTTTTTTTATTGTATGTTTCACACAAGACCATGTTTTACTCTTTTCCATAAGAGCAGCATCACACTGACGAGACTAGTTTTGAAGTTTATGAATATTCCTGAGGATATCTGAGACAATTATTCACTTTAGTTCTCCACCCAACTGCCTCTTTGCTTTGTAAGCATGTATTTCGGTTTGCCAGTAAGCGATGTTTTAGGGTATCACTTGTTGCTTACGTATTCTGTCATAATGACAGGTAACGTAGTTTCGTGATTCCTTGACAGTTGCCATCCTGTCACTCTATCCTGTACAGGTCCAGTTATTACAGCTGTGTTCTTGAAGCAAAGTTTCAGTTTCATAATTCTTTGGCTCAGTGATGTACTTGTCACTTTCCCCTTGCTACTTGCAGTTGGTAGGGTCCCTGGAAGACTGTCGTGTTGCCAGCGACTATCCCCCGGGGCAAGCAACCTTGTTTTGGAGGCATTTAGCTGAATCCCTTACAAAAGAATTATCCCAGCTAGACTACTTTACTGTTTCCACCCCATCACAGGGTGTCTGGAGCATCATGAGGCCCTCACCTGAATATCCAGTCTTTTCTAGCATCTGTTATTTGTAATTCTGCTTTAATTGCAGATGGCTTTCGGAAGGGGAAAGGTATATAGGCCAGGAAGGCAAGAAGAGCAAAGCCTGCAGCCCCGATGCTTCTTAGGTAAGGTCTATTAGAAGGAGGACCTAATGTAACTGGCCTGGTAAGAATAAACATATTCTAACAAGATAGCATCGACTCTCAAGTCTATCAGACCATGAAACAATGAAGTGCAAAGAAATGGGAAATTCCCCAGGAATCTTATGCTTAGATGAGGAAAGAGCACCGTGCAAAGGAGTTAGGGAAGCAATTTGTCATCTACACAGAGGATTCAAGGAATTCTAACAACTTGTCAGATCACATTACAGGATGAGACTGAAATTCAGATAATGATGGGTCACTGGAGTGAGGGACCACACCTTGACTACAGCTGCTTACATTTTGTACATTCTTGGCCTTGACTTTCTACTGAAATTTTTATATCACCGGACCCCAAAGAAAGAATTGAAGGGTTTGCTAGATCTCTCTCTCTCTCTGCTTTTTACTTTCAGTTTTGCTCTCTTAGTTGATTTGTTGAGGATGGGTGGCTGAACCTGACTTGAGACATTGCTCTTCTTGCCCAGATGTACATAGTTATCATCATAAAACATTGTTACTGCCTGTGCATGTACAATTGTCCTGTTACTTTGGTCAGTTCAGTAACTAAGTTTTTAATCATTAATCTTTGGTTGTTTTCTAGCTGTTTGTTTTTTGAACAACTAAAGATTGAATTTGTCCATCCACAGTCTCTCTCTCTCTCTCTCTCTATATATATATATATATATATATATATGTGTGTGTGTGTGTGCTCTACCATAGACCACAGCTGAAACCTATATCCTTTTATTTTAAAATTATTTGTGTCCTTTAGTTTTATTTTTTCATGCATGTGTATGTTTACATATTCTGATAATTTATGTTAATGGTTGAATGTGGATGTATTAGATTTACCTCTAAACTATTTGTACTAAGGCCTTTATGTATAGCCTGAGCTGGCCATTCTTCTACCTCATCCTCCACATTGCTGGCATATGGAACAAATGTACCCACCTTTAACTAGAAGAGTTCATTTCCCCATTCTCTTTATAGTTAAACTTTAGTTTAAAACCTCATCCTTCCTTCTCCTCTCCTTTTTACTTTACTTGAAAAGTAAATTGAGGCAATTAAAATGTTTTTTGTTTAATTAGGCACCATATCTGATCCTTCTCTTACTGCTTAACTATAAAATGGTATTAGAAATTTCAAAAAGGTTTGAAGTTAATAATTAACCTGATAGTTTTTGTAGAAGTCTATAACACTTAGGGATTTTAGGTAATAGCATTCAAAATTATCTGCTGTTGTGTCAGCATTTTGGATTTCATGAACGTTGTACCTCATGATTTTCCATGACTATGTCATGTTGCAGGGTAAAGAGGTCATAGTTTTGAGTAATGGTAAAAATTTTTTAACTTTCAAAATGTAAGATTTTTTAAAAAGTAATAATAAATAGGGAGATAAGGTTAAATAAACTGGGCCGAACTAATGACATGTAAATTCCTCATAAGGGAGAGACCAAAGGGTTAGCAGATTGGTGGTAGATACAGTTAGTGGAAAAATGAGAAGGAAGTAAATCCTCCCAACTTGACTGCAAGTAGAAAATTTCAAAGAGCTAAAAAGAAAATGTTCCCACACTGGGCTCTGGGAAGGGATGGCTACTGAATGTTTCTGTACCCAGAACTCTAACTCTTACCCTTTGTGGCATGATAACTATTTGCTATTGTAAAGAGTCACATTTGTAAGACAAGTTTGGTGCCAGGACAGAAAATACTTGGAACCAGAATCATTTTGGATTTCTGATTTGATGTGGAGAATTTGTTGGTAAATACATATCTTGGGCAAAGAACACAAACTGAAGTTTCAAATGCACCTACATTTCATATATACTTTAGAAACACAGCATATAGTTCAGACAGTATTTTAGATAGCCGTGAACATAAAATATGGCTTATGTGCATTAATCCACCAGAAAGCCCGGCTGCTGCTATGCCATTCACTCAGGGAGAAAATCTGAAGTTGTTCAACTTTGCTCTCATGCCTGGCCCTGAATTTATGTGCTCCTGGTAAATAGTCATTATATTTTGCTTGTTCAGACAAAGGTACACAAATAAAACACAAAAATAACACATCACTTAAGAGATGCTAAATTCATGTGTCAGGATTGGGGAGTCCATGGAATCAACCTCAGAACAGCTGCTACACAATGACAGCTACAGGCAGCAGCAGGTTGGCCTCCACATGTGATCCTTTCTGCTGGTAGGTCACCAAAGCTGATTTCTTTCACTTTATGTGAAAAGGAGTATCAGAAGTAGTTAGGGGACCAGAAAGCAGATCCATTAAGAATAAAGAGACATTTTAAAAAAATTTTAAGGAAAGCTTTTTTTAATTTTATTTTTTTTATTAATTACATTTTATTCACTTTGTATCCCCTATTAACCCCCTCCCTCCTCCTCTCCTTATCCCAACTTCTCTCCCCATTCTTCACACATGTCCCTCCCCAATTCTACTGATAGGGGAGGTCCCCCTCTCCTTCATTCTGATCTTAGTCTATCAGATTTCATCAGGAGTGGCTGCATTGTCATCTTCTGTGGCCTGGTAAGGCTGCTCCTCAGGGGGAGGTGATCAAAGAACAGGCCAATCAGTTTATGACAGAGGCAGTCCGTCTTCCCATTACTATGGAACCCACTTGGACACTGAACTGTCATGTACTGCATCTGTGCAGGGGTTCTAGGTTCTCTCCATGCATGGTCCTTGGTTGGAGTCTGAGTCTGTGGAAAGACCCCTTTGTTCAAATTTTCTGGTTATGTTGCTCTCCTTGTTGGTTTCCTGTCCTCTCCAGATCTTACTGTTTCCCTCTTCTTTCATAACATTCCATGCACTCTGCCCAAAAGTTGGCCATAAGTCTTAGCATCTGCTTTGATAGTCTGAAGGGCAGAGCCTTTCAGAGGCCCTGTGTGGCAGGTTCCTAGGTTGTTTCCTGTTTTCTCCTTCTTCTGATGTCCATCCTCTTTACCTTTTGGGATGGGGATTGAGCATTTTAGCCAGAGTCCTCCCTCTAGATTAGTTGCTTTAGGTGTACAGGTTTTATTAGGTTTATCCTATATTATATGTCTATATGAGTGAGTATATACCCTATGTGTCTTTCTGCTTCTGGGATACCTCACTCAGGATGATCTTTTCCAGGTCCCACCATTTACCTGCAAATTTCATGATTTCCTTGATTTTCATTACTGAGTAATATTCCATTGTGAAGATGTACCACAATTTCTGTATTCATTTTTCAGTTGAGGGGCATCTGTGCTGTTTCCACCTTCTGACTATTACAAATAAAGGTGCTACAAACATGGTGGAGCAAATGTCCTTATTGTGTACTTGAGCCTCTTTTGGATATATGCCTAGGAGTGGTATGGCTGGATCGTGAGGAAGCGGTATTCCTAGTTGTCTGAGAAAGCGCCAAACTGATTTCCAGAGTGGTTGTACAAGTTTACATTCCCACCAGCAGTGGAGGAGGGTTCCCAATTCTCCACAACCTCTCCAGCATGTGTTGTCACTTGAGTTTTTGATCTTAGCCATTATGATGGGTGTAAGGTGAAATCTTAGGGTCATTCCCTGATGTCTAATGACGTTGAGCATTTCTTTAAGTGTTTCTCTGCCATTTGATATTCCTCTACCGAGAATTCTCTCTTTAGCCCTGTTCCCCATTTTTTAAGTGGATTACTTGGTTTGTTGCTTTTTAGCTTCCTTAGCCCTCTGTAAGATAAAGGGTTGGTGAAGATTCTTTCCCAATCTGTAGGCAGTCGCTTTGTTTTGATGACGGTGTCCTTTGCTTTTCAGTTTCATGAGGTCCCATTTATCGATTGTTGATCTTAGAGCTTGTGCTGTTGGTGTTCTGTTCAGGAAGTTGTCTCCTGTACCAATGAGTTCTAGGATCTTCCCCACTTTTTCTTCTAACCGATTTAATGTGTCTGGTTTTAAGTCCACTTGGACTTCAGTTTTGTGCAGGGTGATAAGTATGGATCTATTTGCATGTTTCCACATGTAGACATCCAGTTAGACCAGCACCATTTGTTGAAGATGCTATCTTTCTTCCATTGTATGTTTTTGGCATCTTTGTCAAAGATCAGGTGTCCATAAATGTGTGGGTTTATTTCTGGGTCTTCTGATCGGTTCCATTGATCCACCATTCTCTTTCTATGCCAGTACCATGTAGTTTTTATTACTGTTGCTCTGTAGAACAGCTTAAGATCAGGGATGAAGATACCTCCAGAAGATCTTTTATTTTAGAGGATTGTTTTAGCAATTCTGGGTTTCTTGTTATTCCATACGAAGTTGAGAATTTTTCTTTCCAGGTCTGTAAAGAATTGTGTTGATAATTTGATGAGAATTGCATTGAATCTGTAGATTGTTTTTGGTAAGATGGCCATTTTTACTATGTTAATCCTGCCAAGCCATGAGCATGGGAGATCTTTCCATCTTCTCATATCTTCTTCAAATTCTTTCTTCAGAGACTTGAAATTTTTTTCATACAAGTCTTTGACTTGCTTGGTTAGGGTTACACCAAGGTACTTTATGTCTTTTGTGGCTATTGTGAAGGGTATTGTTTCCCTAATTTCTTTCTCAGCCCTTTTGTCTTTTGTATACAGGAGGGCTACTGATGTTTTTCACTTAATTTTGTATCTGGCTACTTTGCTGAAGGTATTTATCAGCTGTAGGAATTCCCTGCTAGAATTTTTGGGCTCACTCACGTATACTATCATATCATCTGCAAATAGTGATAATTCCACTTCTTCCTTTCCAATCTGTATCCTCATGATCTCCTTCAAAGGTCTTATTGCTCTAGCAAGGACTTCCAGCATTATATTGAAGAGATATGGAGATAGTGGGCAGCCTTTTCTTGTCCCTGATTTCAGTGGGATTGCTTTAAGTTTCTCTCTGTTCAGTTTGATGTTCGTTGTAGGTTTGCTGTATATTACCTTTACTATGTTTAGGTATGTGCCTTGTATCCTTGATCTCTCCAATACTTTAAACATGAATGGATGTTGAATTTTGTCAAATGCTTTTTCAGTATCTAGGGAGATTATCATGTGTTTTTTTTTCTGTCAGTTTGTTAATATGGTGGATCACATTGATGGATTTCCATATATTGAACCACCCCTGCATACCTGGGATGAAGTCTACTTGGTCATAGTGGATAATAACTTTGATGTGTTTTTGTATTCGGTTTGCAAGTATTTTGTTGAGAATTTTTGCATTAATGTTAATAAGGGAGATTGGCCTGAAATTCTCTTTATTTTTGAGTCATTGTGAGGTTTAGGTACCAAGGTGACTGTGGCTTCATAGAATGAGTTTGGTAATGTTCCTTCTGTTTCTATTTTGTGGAATTGTTTGAAGAGAATTGGAGTTAGATCTTCTTTGAAGGTCTGTTAGAATTCTGTGGTGAAACCATCTGGTCCTGGGCTTTTTTTGGATGGGAGAATTTTGATTACCACTTCTATTTCCTTGGGGGATATAGGACTATTTAATTGATTTACCTGGTCCTGACTCAGCTTCGGTACATCAAATCGATCAAGAAAATTGTCCATTTCATTTAGATTTTTAAATTTTGTGGCATATAGACTTTTGAAGTAAGTCCTAATGATTGTTTGTATTTCCTCAGTGTCTGTAGTTATGTCCCCTTTTTCATTTCTGATTTTGCTGATTTGGGTGGTGTCTCTCTGCCTTTTAGTTAGCTTGGCTAAGGGTTTGTCGATCTTGTTGATTTTCTCAAAGAACCAGCTCTTGGTTTCATTGATTCTTTGAATTGTTTCTAATTGATTGATTTCAGCCCTGAGTTTGATTATTTCCAGCTGTCTACTCCTTTTTGGTGTGTCTGCTTCTTCTTTTTCTAGGGTTCTTTAAGTCAGCCTTTAAGTTGCTTGAATGAGCTGTTTCGAATTTCTTCTTGAAGGTACTTAGTGCTATGAACTTTCCTCTTAGTACTGCCTTCATTGTGTCCCACAAGTTTGGGTATGTTGTGTCTTCATTTTCATTGAGTTCTAGGAAGACTTTAATTTCTTTCTTTATTTCTTCCCTGACTCAGCTGTCATTTAGTAACAAGTTGTTCAGTTTCCATGTGTGTGTAGGCTTTTTGCTATTTCTGTTGTTGTTGAAGTCCAGCTCTATTCTATGGTGATCAGACAGTATACAAGGGATTATTTTAATCTTCTTGTATCTGTTGAGTCTTGCTTTTTTGACTAACTATATGGTCTATTTTGGAGAAGGTTCCATGAGGTGCTGAGAAGAAGGTAAATTCTTTTGTGTTTGGGTGTAAGGTTCTGTAAATGTCTGTGAGATCCATTTGATTCATGACCTGTGTTAGAGACATTGTTTCTTTGTTTAATTTCTGTTTTGTTGACCTGTCCTTTGTTGAGAGTGAGGTGTTGAAGTCTCCCACTATTAATGTGTGGGGATCTATATGTGGTTTAAATTTTATCAATGTTTCTTTAACAAATGTGGGTGCTCTTGTATTTGGGGCATACATGTTCAAGATTGTGATGTCTTCCTGGTGGAATTTTCCTTTGATGAGTATGAAGTGTCCTTCCCCATCTCTTTTTATTAATTTTTGTTGAAAGTCTATTTTATCAGATATTAGAATGGCTACTCCTGTTTGCTTCTTGGGTTCGTTTGCTTGGAAAGTCGTCTTCCAACCCTTTAACCTCAGGTAATGTCTATCTTTAGGTGTGTTTCTTGTATGCAACAGATTGCTGGGTTTTGTTTACTATCCATTCTGTTAGTCTCTGTCTTTTTATTGGAGAATTGAGTCCATTGATGTTGAGAGAGATTAATGACCAGTGGCTGTTAAATCCTTTGATTTTGATGTTGACTATGGACATAATGTCGTGTGCTTGGTTGCTTTTTGTTTTACTGTAGTAAGGTTAATTATTTCCTGTGTTTTCTTGAAAGTAGCTAATTTTCTTGGGTTGTATTTTCCCTTCCAGTGTCTTCTGTAATGCTGGATTTGTGTGTAGGTATTTTTGAAAAATGTTTTTGTCATTGAATTTCTTGTTTTTTCTGTCTATGAGGACTGAGAGTTTTGCGAGTTATAGTAGCCTGGGCTGACATCTGTGTTCTCTTAGGGCCTGCATGATATCCGTCCAGGCCCTTCTGGCTTTCATAGTCTCTGTTGAAAAGTGAGTTGTAATTTTAATAGGTTTGCAATTATATGTTACTTGGCCTTTTTCTTTTGCAGCTTTTAGTATTTTTTCTTTGTTCTGTATACTTACTGTTTTGATTATCATGTGGCGGGAGGATTTTCTTTTCTGGTCAAATTTGTTGGGTGTTCTGTAGGCCTCTTGTATTCTTATTGTCCTCTCCTTTTATTTGGGCAAATTTTCTTCAATGATTTTGTTGAAAATATTTTCTGGGCCTTGGAGATGGGAATCTTCTTTTTCCTCTATTCCTATTATTCTTAGATTTTGTCTTTTCACATTGTCTTGGATTTCTTGGACGGACTGTGTTAGGAATTTTTTGGATTTAACATTATCTTTGATAGATACATCTATTTCTTCCATTATATCTTCTACACCTGAGATTCTTTCTTCCATCTCTTGTAGTTTGTTGTTTATGCTTACCTCTGTAGTTCCTGTTTTCTTCCCTAAATTCTTCCTCTCCACAATTTCCTCCATTTGTGTTTTCTTTAATTTTTCCAGTTCTATCTTCAGGTTTTGAGTTGTTTTGTTTACTTCCTTCACCTGTCTGATTGTATTTTGCTGTTTTTCTTTTAGTTCTTTCAACTGTCTTTCTTTTATTTCTTTCAATGATTTAATTATTTCTTCTCTTAAGGCCTCAAACTGATTGGCTGTATCTTCCCATATTTCTTCATGGATGGCCATAATCTGCTTGTTTTAACTTCTTCCATTTCTTTATGAATAGCCATAATCTGTTTGGTTTTATCTTCCTCTAATTCTTTATGTATTTTATTTTTTTCCTGTATTATCCTCTTCAACAGCATAGATGTAAGGGCATCTTCTTGATTTTTTATTAAGTTGGGTTGTCCAGGGCTGCTCGCCCCTGGATGGCTGGGTTCTGAAGATGTCATATTGCTCTGTCTTTTGTTGGTTGAGCTTTTACGCTGACCTCTACCCATTGGACTGTTTTAGGTGTTGGCTATTAGTTTCTGTGCTTCCTGGAGTCCTGAGGTAGGGAGATTCCCCTTGGACGGAAGATGATTTTTCCTGAAGGAGGCCTCCTCTGCTTTTTGGTTATGGTCACTGTGTCGCCAGTGTTTCTCAGAAATTGCCACTGCTCACCTCAGGCGTATAGACCTAAGTAGTAGCTGTGGTCTTTGTTAGTCAGGGGGTCTCTCCTCTCACCCGTAGAAATTCTCAAGACAGCTGCCCCGATGCTGGTTTCTCGTTCTGAATTTAGTGAGCTGCTGCTGTTGTTACAGTTTTCCAGGTACAGTCCTCTTGAAGAACCTGCTGATTCCCTAGCTGTGGGGTTTTCTCCCAACAGGGAAACTCAGTCTGGTATCCTGGGGCGCACAGTTCTGTCCGGGAAGGTGAGAGGAGCGCCCAGCAAGTCTCTGGGCCAGAGGCTGAGTGCTCCGCTCTGGGCTGGAGGCTATGCACTCCTCACTAGGCTGACAACTAAGGGCTCCGCTCTGATCCGGACGCTGTGCACCCCGGTCTGGGATGGTGGCTGGGGGTGCCGCTTTGGTTCAGAAGCTGTGCACTCCTCTTTAGGCTGGCAACTGAGGGCTCCACTCTGGTCTGGAGGCTGGGTGCCTCACTCTGGGCTGGAAGCTGTGTGTCCCTTTGTGGGATGGCAGCTGGGGGCGCTGCTTTGGCACAGAGGCTCTATGCTCTGATCTGGGCTGGCAGTGTGTGTCTCCTTATGGGCCAGAGGCTATGCATGCCTCTCTGGGCTGGCAAATAAGGGCTCTGCTCTGGGTTGGTGGCTTGGCACCTCACTCTGGGCCAGAGGCTGTGTGTCCCAGTCCTGGATAGTGGCTGGGGATGCCGCAGGAGGCTGTGTGTGTAGATCTCGCACAGCAAGTGTGCCGAGGTCCCCAGGACCTTTACTAGGTATTGACTGGGTGACCTGAGGTCAGTCCCATTTAATTTCCACACCATAGGCTTTTCTCTCACCTGGCAATCACGAACGCTGGTGTTTTAGGTCCCTGGGTTTAGTCTCCTGGTCACTGTGCCAACACTGCTGTCCCTTCCTTAGACACAGTGTCCTCCTGGCACTGCCATCTTCGTTGCTCCCTATTCTTAGGTTTTGTCTTTTTATGTTGTCTTGAATTTCTTGGATGGTCTGTGTCAGGACTTTTTTAGATTTTACATTTTCTTTGACAGATACATTGATTTTTTTCCATTGTATCTTCCACTCCTGAGATTCTTTCTTCCATCTCTTGTAGTCTATTGGTTATGCTTACCTCTGTAGTTCCTGTTTTCTTCCCTAAATTCTTTGTCTCCACAATTTCCTCCATTTGTGTTTTCTTTAATTTTTCTAGTTCTATCTTCAGGTCTTGAGCCATTTTGTTGATTTCCTTCATCTGTCTGACTGTATTTTCCTGTTTTTCCTTCAATTGCTTCAGCTCTTTGTTTGAACAATCCTCTGTTTCTTTTATTTCTTTCAGTGATATAAGTATTTCCTCTCTAAAGGCCACAAACTGTTTGGCTGCAACTTCCTGTATTTCTTCACGGATGGTCATAATCTCTTTTTCTTTTTCTTCTTCTACTTTTTTATGGATGGCCATAATCTGTATGTTTTTATCTTCCTCTATTTCTTCACGGATGCCCATAATCTGTTTGAGTTTATCTTCTTCTAGGTCTTTATGCATTTTATTTTTTTCCTCTGTTATCCTCTTCATGAGCATAGATGTTAGGTCATCTTCTTGAATTTCAATTATGCTGGGGTGTCCAGGGCTACTTGCCCCTGGATAACTGTGTTTTGGAGATGCCATATTGCTCTGTCTTTTGTTGGTTGAGCTTTTACGCTTGTCTCTACCCATTGGGTTATCTTAGGTGTTGGGTGTTTGTTTCTGGTGGTTCCTGGAATCCTGTGGTGGAGAGAATCTCCTTCACAGGAAGACGGTTTTTCCTGGAGGAAGCTTCCTCAACTTTTTGAGTCTGTTCACTGTATGGCCGGTGTTTTTAAGGAGTTGCCTCAGCTAACCTCAGAGTAGCTATAGTAGCTGTAGAGTCCTGAGTGTTAACTGTAGTCCTTGTTAGTCAAGAGGGCTCTCCTTTTACCAGATGAAGTCCTGAAGAAAGCTGCCTTGCTTCTGGGTTTCTTGCTGTAAATTTAGTGAGCTGGTGCTGTAACCTGGGTGTCCTGTGGTTTGGCCAGTTTTGTTAGGGATAACTGGTTGCCCCTTGAAGCAGTATCAGGGGGTTGATCTCGGGGATCTCAGACTTCTGTAGGTCTGAGGTTGGGGCTCTGTGTCCCAGTACCCAAGTGGTAATCTGTTGCAGGTGAGTACCACTTTTTTAGTAGCAGTAGGCTAGCTGGTGCACAGCAGGTCTCTGGGTTGGGTACAGTCTGTGGGATCATTTCCAGGGATATACTGGGTGGCCTAAGTCTGTCCTATTCACTTGGTTCCCTGTAGGGATTTCTCTGGACAGGGACTCCAAGTCTCTGTTGTCCTGGGGCGCACAGTTCTGTCTGTGAGGAATCTTTGGTGTAGAGCAGGCCTCTGGGCTGGCAGTGCTTGCACCCACCTGTCCACGGGACCTTTTCCAGGGGTATGCTGGATGACCTAATTGGGTCCCTGTTTCCTTTGGGTTTATTACCGACTGGGACTCCCAGTCTCTGTTGCCCTGGGGCGCAAGGCTCTGTCTGTGCCAGAGAGCTGGGCGCACAGCAAGTCTCTGTCTTTGTGCTCGAGGCTGGAGCCCAGTTCAGTGATGGCAGCTCGCACCAGACATTCTGTGCGACCTTTTCCAGGGAAAAACTGGGTGACCCAAGGCCAGTCCTGTTTCCTTCCTTCCCTGTGGTGTTTTCTCGCGACTGGGACTCCCAGTCTGTGGTGTTTTCTGTGCCCACCAATCAGCCTGAGAAGGTGATCAGGACACGAGAAATGTGGCTCTGGTCTGGCAACCTAGTGCTTGCGGGAACCGCGATCTCTTCTGGGTTCTGGCTGGGTGACCTGAGCGTGGACCCTACTGATTCCCATGCCGTGGGGGTTTCCTCTTACATGGGAAACATGATCGCTCTTGTTTTAGGGCCCAGAGTTCAGTCTCTTGGTCGCTGTACAGAAAATGTTGACCTGCTCCTCAGATGCAGTGTTCTCCTGGCGCTGCCATCTTGTTCTCCCCCTATGGAAAGCTTTGGAAAGTACTTTCTCTACAGTAATCTCCTTCACTAACAGTACTTTTTGTCTTACGAGTCCCTTGTATAATACATGGACAGGATTCCTTGTCCCTTTCTGAATGCATGCTGCTATCATCCCCAGATAAGCCCATCCGACATTTTCACTGTATTATCTAGAGGCCATCAGTTAGCATCACCTCCACTATCATTTTGCTCACCATGATTTGGAACTACCTTGGTTATTTAATTCTCTGACAATGAAGAATTGGAGCTTTATTATCAATATTAAAACTCTTTGATATCTATTTCTTCCAGCTGCCGGATTACCTAAGAAGGCTAAGAGAAATTGTTTTCACTTGATAGATGGAATCCTTTGAATATCAAATGATTTTCAATTTTTGGCAAATGCAGTCGGTATGCACACCTGTACTGTGTGTCCCAAGCACCAGTAAGAGCAGATAATTCCTCACAGAAAATGGAGCCTGTACTTTGTTCACTGCAGTTTCTATGCTGTTAAAAAATTGCAACTTAATCTAGGGATATTTCAGTGATAGGTCTCAGCTAACAAAGTCACATATGGGGAAAGTATCAGTTCATCAGTTTTATTTTTAATTAATAAACAACTACATTATTTCTCCTTTCCTCTCCTGCCTCATTTCCTTTCCATAGGCTCTCCCTCAAATTCCTGGTCTCTTTTACACACACACACACACACACACACACACACACACACACACACACACAAACTCAGTGTTAGATTGTGCTAGATGTTTTATCTTTTTTGATGTTTCTAATGTTTATATTTTTATGTTTTTAGGGTTATCCACTTGACAATGCATGAACAACTTAGGGGCTCTTCCCTAGAGAAGCTAATTTCTTCCTCTCAGCAGTCCTTAAATACCTACAGCTCTTTATACAGAAATGGGGTCCATGAGTTTGTGTTCATGTCCTTTGGCATGTCAAATAGTGTCATCATTTTCAGGTCTTGTTTAGGGAGCATATTATCGATATCATGGATACAGATATCTTGTCTCTTCAAGGCCCAGTATTGCAGCACATTTACTGGTCCTCTGGCTTTTGCAATCTTTGTGCCTCCTCTTCTACAATGTTCTTTAAGTCTTAGATGTGAAGGTAGTATTGTGCATGTATCATTTCTGCCTAGGCAGCTCATGGGTTGTTTTCTGAATTTGTGAAAAGTTGCATTATTTCTTCAATGGTCTCTCTTTACTACCGGAAGAGCCTTCTCTGATGAATGGATTGAGCCAGGTACACTTACCTGTGGGTATAGAATGGAATTAGGAACTATGTTGGATTTGTATAAACATTATTTTGTTGAAAAGTTGAGTTGGGCTAGGATGTGTAGGACCTTTGTTAGGGAATATGAAAGCCTTGTGGCCATCATTCCATCTAGCTTTCCCATAGTCATCATGATCCACTGCTAAGAAATATTTGTGAGACTAATCATTAAAGACATTTCATGCTCAATGAATGCCTATGAGGTTTGCCAATACAGTAGCACTTCAACAAATTGTTCTTTATCAGTGTACTGTATATGAAGGATGAATACTTGGGTTATGAATGACACTGACAAAATATTCTCACAATTATACTTCAATTTATATAAATATATAAAAATAATTATATAATAATAATTATATATAAATAATATATATAAATAATTTATATATATATAAATTTTCCAATATTTTTCTTACCTCCATTCTTAAACTAAGTTGCTTGTCTTTTTAAAATTGCTTTGCTTATCTTTCCCTTATTATTTTAAAAACTGTCTTTTGCCATTTTTTTTTTTGTGGACAAAAAAGAAATTTAACAAGAAAGAAAAAAAATACTTTGAATCATGTTTTGCTGATTGGGTTAGGTCAGCACAGACTCCAAAACAAACCTAAAACCTGCAAGCAACATTCACACTCATAACTAATCTCTTTCTCTTCCTTTTCATCCTCCTGGAAGATGCACAGTGTGCTGATGAGAAGGAAAACTAAATCTCAGATCCTTAAGGGTGAGGTGGTAAATGTCTATATTAAGAGGCTACTTAACAATTGCCCAATTACTTTCAATTTGCCAATAATACTGTCAAATGTTTCATATAGCAAAAAGGTCTGTCTGTATGTTCAGTTTAGAGAGTCTTGCATGTTCATGCATCCAATGTATAGGCATTCAAGTGGTGCAGGTTTTCAACATAATAATTGCAAAGAGTTTTAAAAGTAGAAGCTAATTGAATTTCACTTTACTTCTCTTTCTGTATCAACAGCATGATTTTTTAGAAAATTTGTAAAAATAGCTTTATTACACTAAAATATTTCACTACAGCATGACATTAATGATCTTGAAAAGAAGGTTAATTGTAGTTTCCATTGCAGAACTCCTTGGGAGTGGATTCTGTTCTACACATAGAGCTGGTAGAATGAATTTAGAATAAATTTACTTTTAAAACTTCTGAAGGTTTTTTATTTATATTTTTCTCTGTATTATATTTTTCAACTTCCCTAAATTAATGACCACTAGAAAGAAAACTTTACAGGAACAAATTACTTGAAACTACATAAGGCATTTTTCTGTCTGTTACTTGGGAAACGGTTTTGGGTGTTCTGTATATTTTACATCATAGAAATAATATATATTTTTTCTACTGTATTCTCTATCAACTATATAATAATGACTTTAATAATTTCTCATAATCAAATGATGCAGAAATCTTTAGAATCTTCATAAACCTGACCTACTCAGCAATGATTCATGCCACAAGACCATGAATCCACAAATTAATAACATCAAAACCCAATCCAAAACCTTGGTCTACTGGATAAAAGGAAATGCATTCCATATTTGGAATGCTTGTAAGAGGAATTTTGAACTAAATACTGTTTGATGAACCTAGGCTTACAAGAAATCCCCTCCAGATCTATGAAATTTATTAATTTACTGACAAACTTTAATTTTTTCTTTTTGAAAATTGTTTAGTGTTGTATTTCATAGGTGGATATATAGATAACTGTCATGATATAAATAGTCTTTCATTAAGATCTATGCTAACTGAAGTTGGAATCATATCTGTGGGTAGACTTCTTAGGTGATCATACAATTCACTTGAGTGTTTTGAAGCCTATGAAGTGGAAGGGAGACACCCAGGAAAGAAATTGGAGGGAAATAGACATTGACAATGTGGGGAAGACATTGCCTTAACTTTTCTTTCTTTCTAGAGACCAGAAAACACTGACAAATACAGAATGGGATGTTTGGGTAGGAGGGCTCTTCTATTCTGAGGAACAGGGGAGAGGGGATGCTGAAGACAGGGTGGGAGAGGGAGTGGCCTATGACTGAGATGTAAACTTAATTAATAAAAAATGAAGTTAAAGAAAACCTCTTCTTTTAAATTATTATTATTATTTACAGTTTATTCACTTTGTATCCCAATTGTAGCCCGCTCCCTCATTTTCTCCTAATCCCAACCTTCCTCCTTCTTTCTTCCCTATCCCTCTTCCTTAGGCCACTGATAGGGGTCCTCCTCTTTGAACAGTACCTGAGTGGATAGTGAGGATTGAAATAATTAAAGCAAGTCATATGGGATCAGCTCGAGAGGGCATTCAGTAAGACTGCAGCTGGGAGTTTATTTCACAATTCCTTTTTATAGGCAAAGCAAGAACAAGCCACAACAATACAAGAAAGAAGTTCATAGAACTGCCAAACTCGTTTTCTTACACTACTTCCTGTAGTAGATATGGTCCAAGGTCACACCAACAAGTTTTAAGGAAATTGGGGAAAATTCCTCTTATATCTGTCTCAATGTGAAGGCCAGGGTGAAAACATGTTTTTTTTCCAGAATATTCAATAACAAAGCAGCCTGACAAATAAGCAGCTGTACACACACTTCCCCTACTGTCTGACCCTAGCCTATCACGTCCCATCAGGACTGCCTGGATCCTCCTCCTTTGGGGACTGGCTAAGTTGCCCCACCAGGAAGAAGTGCTCAAGGAGCAGGCAACTGAGTTTTGTCTCTTCTCCTTTTACTAGGGAGCCCACATGGAGACTGAGCTGTCTTCTTGATATGGGATATTATCCTCTCCTGGTTCTTCCCAGTCTCTTTTAATGTTCTCATACCTGTACCACAGGACTTGCAGTTGTTTGATCTCTCTCTATGTCTCTGTCTCTTTTTCTCTCTCTCCGTCTCTCTCTCAAAGTACATGCACTACGTATAAGATCAATGTTTCTATTTTTGTCTGGGGCACTATGCAAGGTAAAAACATGTACCACACCATTATTGCAGGAATGGTTTAGATTTGCTATTAAGTGTAAGTATGACTAACACCTAAATGCACTCACGACAAATGCATATTTTATGGTGTTGTTTATCAAGGACTGTTTGGCTGGCAAAAATCCCAACTTTTGACAAATCACCTTCAATATTAACATGTTGAAAGGAGTTTTGGTTCTGAAGTCCTGATTCTGTCAGTGTTGTCATTGCACTGCAAATACTGGTATCCTGCTAGGCCCATACACTCATTGGCAAACATCAAGGTAGTTAACTCACACAAGTATAATGTAAGACATTATATAGTGTATCTTACATATCTCAGTATAAAACACAAGCATTTTTTAAATGAGCAGTGGCAAATTCATTCTTTTAATTGTGATAAGACAGGAAGAATTTGAAGACAGTGTATGTGAGAAGTCAATGTGTCCAAAAAAATGTTTAACAAGAAATGAATTGAGACTCAGTGGTTTAAAGAAACAATAATTTTAATCAGGTCTCTGTTGCTTGTCTGGTATTTGACTAATTGATCATGAGCTCAGCTGGGGAGATTTATCTCCTCTCTGTGTATCTTATCTCTCCTTGTGGCTGAGAGAAACATTCTCACTGTATTAGGGAAGGGGTAGGAGTCATATAACTGTTTTGAAGCCTTTGCTTGTAGTATACTTGTGTATATCCTATTATCTTAAATAGCTTACAAAACAATATGAACATGTCATAGTGTAGAGAAATGTACCTGTACTGAGACAGATGACGAATAGTGAAAGGATTTTAAAACAAAATACTGAATTACAACTTAGACTAATGAAAGCATTTGATTAGAGTCACTGGCTTCTGCTTATAATGTAATTAGAAAGAAAAAATTGATACATATTTCTATTATAAAAATAACCAGTTGAGCTTTATGTTAAAGTGCACAGGTCTGTGGATAAGTGTGGAGAGGCCACTGCAACCTACCTCTAGCCCTACTACTTCTGCACTTACAGAAAGAAGTCAAATAATCAGCCCATTATCTGAGAAGTGTCAAAAACTTGTTTTTTAGCAGAAAGGCAGCTAATCACCTAACACTTTCTGAACTGGGATCATCTCGAAGTTAACAAGGAAAAGATTCAAGTGTCTCTTCCAGTGTACCACACCTACGGCTCATATCATGGATAGGCAGTATCTCGCTGATTTTGAAATTGCTTGTTGGCATGAAATGGTGATGTTATACAGAGAAACAATTAATCATTGATGCTATAAACGCGTGCACAGAAATGTGATTAAATGCAAGGTAGCATAAGTGGCTCAAAATCAGCTATCACTGCCAAATGGCTATCATCCCAACAGCACAGACCACTTAACAGAATGAAGGTAAGATGAGATGGATTATTTCAGAAGAAAGGTCTGTGGCCTTCCATCATTATTTGTGCTGGAGCTCCTTGACTTAATAATTTGACTGTTAGGAAGTTTTTTCAACATTTTCTATTTCATTTTTATTGCTGAATAAAATCTTACAATGCTATCAAGTCACTAGAGATGGAAATGTTTTACAGAGTATAAACTAGTAGCCATGGTATTGCTTATTTCAAGTTAATCTGATATGTATCTTTAAAGGTATGACATTTAATGTCTTAGAAAGAAGCATGGTATAAGGACATTATAAATTGACAGTAAAATGTCTTACATGCTATGGAGGATTTTTGCACTTCATCCACAGGCAAGACGTGGAGTCTTATCATCTTACACACACACACACACACACACACACACACACACACACACACACACTCAGCTATTGGGCTTAGTTGAAGGCTATATTCCTTGGCAATTAAATTTAGGTGTTTTTTTAATTTTTATTTTTAAAACTTTTTTTATTCTTTGAACACCCAGTGCCTAGCCAACGCCCAAACAGCCTGAGTTACCTGGTTCACATTCTGGGTACACAAAGTGAGGAAGATCTGACTTGATGCTGCCAAGTCTCTGTGGCATCACTGTTTCTGTGAGAAGACCCAGTTCTGATGATTTGTGGCCTAACTGTGGCCTGAGTTATCTGCTTTGTATTCTATTTCTTCTGCTTTCCCCACGAGCAATGGCAAGCCAGAATGGAAGCCGCATTCTCAAGGGGCAGTAGAGGCTCTCTTTAAAACAAAAGGAAATGTGTGTTTTACATGTAACTACAACATGACTATCAGAGTAAACGCAAGTGAACTGTAAAGGAGAAATTTGAAGGTAAGGGAGATCTGACTTCAGTTCATTCCTGGCTCAGGTGCTCAGTGAGAATCAACTCTAAAATAAGGACAGCTGTTTCCTACCTGTCAAAAACAGGAGCTTATCCTCTGCATGGACATAGTCATATAAGAACCCCTCTTAATTAGTTTCAAAGTGTGAACTAAGGCTGCTCTTTGCAACTAGGAAAGAATGTTTGCCTTGGCCATGTTTAGGATGAGAACCTGATGATGTATTAACTCCTCATCCCTGCTCCCAGAAAATAAAAAAGAGGAAGAAAATGGCTGCTTTTCTTTTGAGGCAAGCAAAGCAAAAAGCAGCAGGAAGTAAATTTACTGTTGCAGAATAAAATCATGTAAGACTCTTGTTTGATGCCACTGAAAAGTAATTGGATTTGTGAATATCAGGTGAACAGCTCAATGAAAGGGAAATGATATGCTGACTGTTGACATCTGAGCTTGTCTTGTGAAGAGAAAAAATATATGTCTGAAATTTCAGCTTCCAGAAACCCCTTCCCCTTTTATGACTTCTTGCAAGAAGCTCTCATTTCACAGAAATTATTCAGAAAAGGGTGGAAACATATTCTAACACACTCACTATTATATTAAATATTAAATATATTGGTTATAGAACTTCATACAGAGGCTATTCATTTCTAAGAATTACTAATACTCAATGGCCAGGTTCTAACAAAAGTAATTATCTGAGTTGACAAGATACTGTTGTTGTGAAAGATGCAACCTGTGTTGAATTAAGGCATTTGTAGAAATTGTATTTTTTTTTTGTGTGTGTGTGTGTGAGTAACATAATAAAACCCTAGAGCAATTCAGCTGGGGCCCATCTGCGTTATCCCAGAACTATTCAGTAGTTACAAGTTATGTGTTTATGTATAATGCATGCCTTTGATTCACATATGCGTCATCAAGTGCTAGTTTATCTTCAATTCCATTGTACATCATCTTATAAAAAATATTCAGTTCTCTGAATACACACTGAGAGGTGGCAGATCTGGGTAGGTTTCTTTTAAAATCTCTATGTAATCTTAATCTTAATCTGTAATAATGCTGTTTATATACTGTTACACACTGTAGGCAGAATAGTGAGTAAATGCCTCAATGAAGGCATGCTCTCTGGAAGATATGGTGTACCCATCAGGTATTTACAGATAAAAGATTAAATTCCGGGCTAGGGGAATGTTACTATGTCCTGTCCATGTACCATCAAACTCATTCCACTGCACACACAGTCTATGGGGTCTTTAAATTAGATCCACTTTGAAGTGCGTGTGTTGAGAGACTCAAAAGCTGAGCAGCAACTTCTTTTCCAAGCATTCTACACAGATCAGTTTATAGGATTCTCTGCAAAATGCAGGTAACTATATGAAAAGGGTAGCAAGGCAGGCTTAAAGAAGAGAAAGATTTCAACGGGAGAATCATCTGTAAACTGACAGGAATGGTACAGTTCCTCATGCTTTCGCTTTGCCGATAAGATTTATGTCAGCATAAGAGACTCAGTCACACCTATTTTATTTTGTCTTCAGTATCTCAACTGCAATAGAACTAAATGGGTAAGCCTGGAGTATAAACATTGACAGATGGATTAAAGACCCAATGCTCATGGGGTAGTCAGGGGTTGGCCAAAGAAAACCCACAGGGCTTTATGTCCCATATCAGTAAATCATAATTTAGGTGATGAGTAATTTTTCTTGGTTCTGTTTGAGGAAGACCTCTCCGTTGACAGGTGTATTATGAGGATGTGTGATACAGGGAGTCAGAGCAGAGAGAGCAAAAACATCTAGGTGATAAGTGTAAGAACCCCAGAGAGAGTCCATTCTATTTGCCTTGTTTCAGCTTACTGGAATCAGAATTCGCAGTTCTTTGCCAGTGGTACTTTATTTTATTCTTGTGAGTTTCCAGACTCACAAGAATAAACTGCCAGCTCATTACTGGCATTAGTCTAGATGGAAAAAAAAATCAAACCATTTAAAATTCTTTAAGGCCATTTTAATGAATTTGGCCAAAAACTGTTTTCTGAATTCCTGCTATAACACAGACATAAACCCAGGTCCTGAGAATAGAAAATCAACTGAGACTAGCTTGGTATCTGTAACTCACTACTCCATAAATGCATAATGGGGGAGGGAAGGGCTATGGGGAGAATGACTGAGCAGGAACGTACTAGACAGCAACCAGCAATGGACTTTGGGGGATAAAAACATCTGAAATAAGGGAGTACAAGGCATCAGGAAAGTGCAACCTGATGGAATTCCTACTCGCCCCCCAAAAATCAGAAGGAATTCATCCTGCCAGGACCAAAGCCTCACTGGTTCAGCAGGGAGGACACAGGATGTGGTCCATTAAGTGTACCGAGAGAGGTAGTGTTGCCACAGGAAGAATACACGTTTGCTGAGACTGTATAAATTGATTTTGGAATCTGTCCAGTGTTAGCCTCTTTGCAGGATGTAGCTTCAGTTAGGAGACACAGCCGAGCTGGGTTCTTCATGGACCAGCATGACTCCTTTTGGTGTGTAGCTTGTGCTCCTGGCAAGACAGCTGGGATCCTCTGCAGTATTTCCTGGCAGGAAATTCAAGTGCTCACAGCGTTTGTGTATTTCTGTGTGTAGACTCTCCGGATCTGCACAGACACCCAGCTTCTCCCTCTGGAAACCTTGCCTCCTAGCTGCCCAAGCAGCAGCTAGAACAATGGGGCATTACCCGCATTCAGGTAGGCTCTCCGGCACTGTTGAGTCAGTTTCTTGACTTCATGTAACTAATGTACTTTCTGCCTCAGAAAGGAAGTTTTCCCTTGAGATCCCACCCTTGTGACCCTGCCTGGGCTTTTCCATACCAGGGCTCTCCAACCTGCTATTTATCAGGAGGTCTGAAAATGAGTTTTAATTTCCAAACTATTCAAGGAGGCTCTTGTGGGGTGTCATTCACTGCACGGCTGACTCCTGGACCAGCACAAATTGAATTCCATGCATGCGTGCTTATCTGCCTTTGACAGCCCCTTGGAGTATCCTGCAATGCAGTGTGGGTACACAGGCTGGCTTCATTCTTGGCCCCACCCTCAGCCCCTGCTAGTTCTCTCTCAACGCAGCTTCTTCTTGTGCTGTCTGTAGAATCTATTCCCACCCCTGCCGACTGAAGCCTTTGCTCTCAAACGCCAAAACCTCCCACAATGTTTATGGGACAGTCTCCAGAAAACCACTACTGCTGTGCCTTGGATAATAACATATTTTAATTTGAAAGTAGCCAGCATCGACAGATCTGGGAACAATTGCTGCAGCTAATCAGAAAGCGCAAAATGAAGTTAAAAAGGAAAAAAATAAAATGAAAAAGACTCATCAACGAATTCTCCTCTTTTAGGTAAATGAAGCACATGTCTTATTAATGAACTACTTTTTTAAAAGATAGAGTTGAAAGGGTATTATTTATTTATACAATTTCCATGCTTTTAGAAGAAAAAAAATTGGAGAAAAATATATGTCACCAAACCCCAAACTGTAGTTACTTGATTTCTGTACATGAGAAGTGCATATAATGAAGCCCAAAATGAAGGATCTTATTATCCAGTTGCATTCCTGTGGTCTGAAGGACAACACCATAGAAAACTGCCAATGCCTCTTTGGCAGTAATTTCTGCTTACTGCCTTGTTGGTTGACCAGTTCCTTTTCTAATTACATTTTCCTGCTTCCCCATGAGACAGGCACCAAGATATAGAGAAGAGTGGGTATCTTGAAGGTATGTGCACAGCAAAGAATTACTTCCAACAGGAAGGTAGTCCTTTAATCAGAAGGCTGGCTGGAAGGTAAATGGCCAAGTTATAGACTTAGGTTTTGTACATGAAAAAATGAGCAGAAACAAAATATAGGAATTGGGCAAAGTGTCAAACATCCTCTCAGTGTGTATGTACAGGAAGTGGGCATCCCACTAGGACATCCATCTTAAACTGAAGCAGGTGACTGCTCACAGCTCTCACTCTTCAGCTAGACCTTTATAGAGAACAATACATTCTGTGTCTCAACCGAGTTTGCTATTTGGATCTCTCTCCACCCACATTCATTAAACTATGAGCCATGGTCCTTCTTATGGGAGACTTTTATATTAGGGGTCGAAGAATGAACACAGGAGAGCAGTTTGACTTCTACATGATGGTGCCTTTGACTCCTCAGATTTTCCTTTGGAGGTAAATTTTGCTCCTGCTGACAGCAAGAATAATTGCTGTGCAGGGAGCTTAACTCTAGTTTCTTGCTGCATTTTTACAGTGTAAGCAATCTTGGACAGCAAAGTTTTTTCAGACCACATCCTGTTTCTGAGTGAAGAAAATCAACTTGTATTCTGACATCCAACAGCAGTTCATTGCTTCACTATGGGGAGTTTGGTTATTTTTAAAATTGCTATTATTATTTCAGATGACAGCAAATAACCTAATAATTACGTTTGGGTATGCAAACCACTTGTTTTATTATAAAAGTATAACTACTTGTAATGAACTTTTCATATTTTAAAGGATTCTCAACTGTTTGTGTATTAGGATTGTGTTGTTTCCTACAATATAAAGACTATGATGCATAATTAACTGCCTTTTTCCCGTCCATTTGACTTTTCTGTTTAAGAATGATAGCATAGTAGACAAAGAAATTGCTTTAGCAAGATACCATTGCATTGTCCAACTTCACTGATATGTCTTAATTTACATGATTGAAATCTGTTAAAATAACAGTCTATGCTATATTTAGCCTTTTGCACCTATGCAATAATTATGAGTTGACAGTGAATCTGTTCTTCTAGGGTTCCCTTCAAAATAATCATCAGGCGGAGAGGCGGGGCAAGATGGCAGCGCCGGGAGGACTCTCATTCTGAGGAGCAGCACAGCAGGATTGGCACAGGGACCAGCAATCAGAACTCGCGGCCATAAAACACAAGTGGTTGTGTTTCTCAGGTGAGAGGATACCCCACGGTGGGGGATTCGATCAGCTTTAACTCACCCGGCAAAACCGCGGAAGAGATCCCCGTTCCGCCAGACCAGAGCTACCCGCCAGCGCGATCTGGTCACGGTCCCAGACTGAACTGTGGGCCCACAACACCATAGACTGGATTTCCCAGTCGAGAGATAACCCCACGGAGCAGGAAACAATTGGGACCGACCCCAGGTTACCCAGACACCCCCTGGAAAAGACTCGGGTTCCGCGGGTGCCCCAGGAGCCAGCCCGGACCCAGAGCCGGGAGGGACAAAGGCGCCTGCCTGCACAGAGCCCTGCCTGCGCCCGTGATTCGCCGCCTCAGATAGAACTGTGGGCACCAGGGCAACAGGGCGCCAGACTGTGTGTCTCTGGCAGGAGGAAACCCCCAGCGGAGGGGGTCAGCAGCTCTAACGCTTAGGACACCCAGCACCAAAACACTTCCTGGACTCACGCAGACTCTAGTGCAGGCAGAAGCGCTGTGCTCTGCCGCCATTGTTGCGTTCCCCTGGGGCACTGGGACACACAGCTGCATCCTCGGACCTGCAGGAGCCGAAGAGCCATTACAGCAGCCCTCAGATACTGCGCCAGGGATCGGCCAGTTGTCCCTGGCTGGACTGCCAAAACTGTAAGAATCCCTGATCCTTCAGGGGGGCTGCACCCACAGCGTCTGGACCAGAGTGGTGCCTACAGCCGCCATCCCAGACAGAGACACACAGCTTCTGGTCCAGAGTGAGGCACCCAGCCTCCAGACCGGAACAGTGCCCCCAGGCGCCAACTCAACCTAGGTGCACATTCTCCAGGTCCAGAGCAGAGCAATCAGCCTTTGGCCCAGAGACTTGCTGAGTGCACCTCCCACTTTCCCGGACAGAACTGTGCGCCCCAGAATAACAGACTGAGTTTCCCTGTTGGGAGAAAACCCCATAGCTAGGGAATCAGCAGTTTCTTCAAGAGGACTGTACATGGAAATTTAGTGAGCAGCAGCACACTAAATTTATAACAAGAAACCCAGCAGTGGGGCAGCTGTCTTGAGAATTTTTATGGGTAAGAGGAGATCCCCCCCTGCCTAACATAGACCACAGCTACTACTCAGGGCTATAAACCTGAGGTGAGCAGTGGCATCTCCGGAGAAACACTGGCCATACAGTGACCATAACCAAAAAGCAGAGAAGGACTCCTTCAGGAAAAATCATCTTCTGGCCAAGGGGATACTCCCTACCTCAGGACTCCAGGAAGCACAGAAACTAACAGCCAAAACCTAAATCAGCCCAATGGGTAGAGGTCAGCGTAAAGGCTCAACCAACAAAAGACAGAGCAATATGGCATCTCCAGAACCCAGCCATCCAGGGGCGAACAGCCCTGAACAATGCAGCATAATAGAAAATCAAGAAGATGACCTTACATCTATGTTGATGAAGAGAATAATAGAGGAAACAGATAAAATACGTAAAGAATTAGAGGAAGATAAAACCAAAAAGATCATGGCTATCCGTAAAGAAATGGAGGAAGATAAAGACAAGCAAATTAGGGCCATCCGTGAAGAAATACGAGAAGATGCAGCCAAACACCTTGTGGCCTTCAGAGAAGAAATAATTAAATCATTGAAAGAAATCAAAGAGACAAAGTTGAAGGAACTAAAAGAAAAAGAGGAAAATACAAGCAGACAGGTGAAGGAAGTAAACAAAACAACTCAAGACCTGAAGATAGAACTAGAAAAATTAAAGAAAACACAAATGGAGGAAATAATGGAAAGGAAGAATTTAGGGAAGAAAACAGGAACTACAGAGGTAAGCATAACCAACAGAATACAAGAAACGGAAGAAAGAATCTCAGATGTAGAAGATACAATGGAAGAAATCGATGTATCTGTCAAAGAAAATGTTAAATCCAAAAAATTCCTGACACAGACCGTCCAAGAAATCCAAGACAATAAGAAAAGACAAAACCTAAGAATAATAGGAATAGAGGAAAAAGAAGACTCCCTTCTCCAAGGCCCAGAAAATATTTTCAACAAAATCATTGAAGAAAATTTCCCCAAGTTAAAGGAGAAGCCAATAAGGATACATGAGGCCTACAGAACACCCAACAAATTTGACCAGAAAAGAAAATCCTCCCGCCACATAATAATCAAAACAGGAAGTATACAGAACAAAGAAAAAATACTAAAAGCTGCAAGGGAAAAAGGCCAAGTAACATATAATGGCAAACCCATTAGAATCACACCTGACTTTTCAACAGAAACTATGAAAGCCAGAAGGGCCTGGACAGATATCATGCAGACCCTAAGAGAACACAGATGTCAACCCAGGCTACTATACCCTGCAAAACTCTCAGTCCTCATAGACGGAGAAAACAAGAAATTCAATGACAAAAACATTTTTCAAAAATACCTACACACAAATCCAGCATTACAGAAGACACTGGAAGGGAAAATACAACCCAAGAAAATTAGCTTCTGTCAAGAAAACACAGGAAATAATTAACCTTACTACAGCAAAACAAAAAGCAACCAAGCACACAAACTTATGACCACAGCCAACATCAAAATCAAAGGATCTAACAGCCACTGGTCATTAATCTCTGTCAACATCAATGGACTCAACTCTCCAGTAAAAAGACACAGATTAACAGAATGGATATGTAAACAAAACCCAGCAATCTGTTTCATACAAGAAACACACCTAAGACACAAAGATAGACATTACCTGAGGGTAAAAGGTTGGAAGATGACTTTCCAAGCAAATGGACCCAAGAAACAAGCAGGAGTAGCCATTCTAATATCTGATAAAATAGACTTTCAACCAAAATTAATAAAAAGAGATGAGGAAGGACACTTCATACTCATCAAGGGAAAATTCCACCAGGAAGACATCACAATCCTGAACATCTATGCCCCAAATACAAGAGCATCCACATTTGTAAAAGAAACATTGATAAAATTTAAACCACATATAGATCCCCACACATTAATAGTGGGAGACTTCAACACCCCACTCTCAACAAAGGACAGGTCAACAAAACAGAAATTAAACAAAGAAACAATATCTCTGACAGAGGTCATGAATCAAATGGACCTCACAGACATCTACAGAACTTTACACCCAAACACAAAAGAATTTACCTTCTTCTCAGCACCTCATGGAACCTTCTCCAAAATAGACCATATAGTTGGTCACAAAGCAAGCCTCAACAGATACAAGAAGACTGAAATAATCCCTTGTATCCTGTCTGATCACCATGGAATAAAGCTGGACTTCAACAACAACAGAAATAGCAAAAAGCCTATACACTCATGGAAACTGAACAACTTGTTACTAAATGACAGCTGGGTCAGGGAAGAAATAAAGAAAGAAATTAAAGCCTCAATGAAAATGAAGACACAACATACCCTAACTTGTGGGACACAATGAAAGCAGTGCTAAGAGGAAAGTTCATAGCACTAAGTGCCTTCAAGAAGAAATTCGAGACAGCTCATTCAAGCAACTTAATGGCCCACTTAAAAACCCTAGAAAAAGAAGAAGCAGACACACCAAAAAGGAGTAGACGGCTGGAAATAATCAAACTCAGGGCTGAAATCAATCAATTAGAAACAAATAAAACAATTCAAAGAATCAATGAAACCAAGAGCTGGTTCTTTGAGAAAATCAACAAGATAGACAAACCCTTAGCGAAGCTAACTAAAAGGCAGAGAGACACCACCCAAATCTACAAAATCAGAAATGAAAGGGGGGACATAACTATAGACACTGAGGAAATCCAAACAATCATTAGGACTTACTTCAAAAGTCTATATGCCACAAAATTTAAAAATCTAAATGAAATGGACAATTTTCTTGATTGATTTGACTCACCAAAGCTGAATCAGGACCAGGTAAATCAACTAAATAGTCCTATATCCCCCAAAGAAATAGAAGCAGTCATCAAAATTCTCCCATCCAAAAAAAAGCCCAGGACCAGATGGCTTCAGCGCAGAATTCTACCAGACCTTCAAAGAAGAGCTAACTCCAATTCTCTTCAAACTATTCCACAAAATAGAAACAGAAGGAACATTACCAAATTCATTCTATGAAGCCACAATCACCTTGGTACCTAAACCTCACAAAGACTCAACAAAGAAAGAGAATTTCAGGCCAATCTCCCTTATGAACATTGATGCAAAAATACTTAACAAAATACTTGCAAACCGGATCCAAGAACACATCAAAGATATTATCCACTATGACCAAGTAGGCTTCATCCCAGGTATGCAGGGGTGGTTCAATATATGGAAATCCATCAATGTGATCCACCATATTAACAAACTGAAAGAAAAAAACCACATGATAATCTCCCTAGATGCTGAAAAAGCATTTGACAAAATCCAACATCCATTCATGTTTAAAGTACTGGAGAGATCAGGGATACAAGGCACATATCTAAACATAGTAAAGGCGATATACAGCAAGCCTATAGCCAACATCAAACTGAACGGAGAGAAACTTAAAGCAATCCCTCTGAAATCCGGGACAAGACAAGGCTGCCCACTGTCTCCATATCTCTTCAACATAGTGCTGGAAGTCCTTGCTAGAGCAATAAGACAGTTGAAGGAGATCAAGGGGATACAGATGGGAAAAGAAGAAGTCAAATTATCACTATTTGCAGATGATATGATAGTATATATGAGTGAGCCCAAAAACTCTACCAGGGAACTCCTACAGCTGATAAACACCTTCAGCAAAGTGGCCGGATATAAAATTAACTCAAAAAAATCAGTAGCACTCCTGTATACAAAAGACAAAAGGGCTGAGAAAGAAATTAGAGAAACAACACCATTCACAATAGCCACAAATGACATAAAGTACCTTGGCGTAACCCTAACCAAGCAACTCAAAGACTTGTATGAAAAAAATTTCAAGTCTCTGAAGAAAGAATTAGAGGAAGATATGAGAAGATGGAAAGATCTCCCATGCTCATGACTTGGCAGGATTAACATAGTAAAAATGGCCATCTTACCAAAAGCAATTCTACAGATTTAATGCAATTCCTATCAAATTGCCAACACAATTCTTTACAGACCTGGAAAGAAAAATTCTCAACTTCGTATGGAATAACAAGAAACCGAGAATTGCTAAAACAATCCTCTACAATAAAAGATCTTCTGGAGGTATCTCCATCCCTGATCTCAAGCTGTACTATAGAGCAACAGTTATAAAAACTGCATGGTACTGGCATAGAAACAGAATGGTGGATCAATGGAATCGAACAGAAGACCCAGAAATAAACCCACACACTTACGGACACCTGATTTTTGACAAAGATGCCAAAACCATACAATGGAAAAAAGATAGCATCTTTAACAAATGGTGCTGGTCCAACTGGATGTCTACATGTAGAAAAATGCAAATAGATCCATACTTATCACCCTGCACAAAACTGAAGTCCAAGTGGATCAAAGACCTCAACATAAAACCAGACACATTAAATCAGCTAGAAAAAAAAAGTGGGGAATACCCTAGAACTCATTGGTACAGGAGAAAACTTCCTGAACAGAACACCAACAGCACAGGCTCTAAGACCAACAATCAATAAATGGGACCTCATGAAATTGAAAAGCTTCTGTAAAGCAAAGGACACCGTCATCAAAACAAAGCGACTGCCTACAGATTGGGAAAGAAAAATCACCAACCCTCTATCTGACAGAGGACTCATATCCAATATATATAAAGAACTAAACAAGGTGAAAAGCAACAAACCAAGTAATCCACTTAAAAAATGGGGAACAGAGCTAAAGAGAGAATTCTCTGCAGAGGAATATCGAATGGCAGAGAAGCACTTAAAGAAATGCTCAACCTCATTAGCCATTAGGGAAATGCAAATCAAAACAACCCTGAGATTTCACCTTACACCCATCAGAATGGCCAAGATGAAAATCTCAAGGGACAACACATGCTGGAGAGGTTGTGGAGAAAGGGGAACCCTTCTCCACTGCTGGTGGGAATGTAAACTGGTACAACCACTCTGGAAATCAATCTGGCGCTTTCTCAGACAACTAGGAATAGCGCTTCCTCAAGATCCAGCCATACCACTCCTAGGCATATACCCAAAAGAGGCGCAAGTACACAACAAGGACATTTGTTCAACCATGTTTGTAGCAGCTTTATTTGCAATATCCAGAAGCTGGAAACAACCCAGATGCCCCTCAACTGAAGAATGGATGCAGAAACTGTGGTACATCTATACAATGGAGTATTACTCAGCAATGAAAAATAAGGAAATCATGAAATTTGCAGGTAAATGGTGGGACCTGGAAAGGATCATCCTGAGTGAGTTGACCCAGAAGCAAAAAGACACTCACGGTATATACTCACTCATATAAACATACAATATAGAATAAACCCACTAAAAGCTGTACATCTAAACAAACTAAGCAAAAGAGAGGACCCTAACTAAAATGTTCAATCCCCATCCTGAAAGGCAAAGAGGATGTACATCAGAAGAAAACGAAAGTAGGAAACAACCTCGGAACCCGCTACAGAGGGCCTCTGAAAGCCAGAAGAAAACAGGAAACAACCTTGAAACCTGCCACAGAGGGCCTCTGAAAGCTTCTGCAGTATAGACTGTCAAAGCAGATGCTGAGCCTGATGGCCAACTGATGGGCAGAGTGAATGGAATTTTATGTAAGAAGTGGGAAATAGTAAGAGCTGGAGGGAACGGGAACTCCACAAGCAGAGCAACAGAACAAGATAATTTGAACACAGGGAACTTCCCAGAGACTCATACTCCAACCAAGGACTATTTGTGGAGATGACCTGGAACCCCTGCACAGGTGTAGCCCATGGCAGTTCAGTGTCCAAGTGGGTTCCATAGTAATGGGAAGAGGGACTGCCTCTGACATAATCTGATTGGCCTGCTCGTTGATCACTTCCCCCTGAGGGGGGAGCAGCCTTACCAAGCCACAGTAGAGGACAATGCAGCTACTTTTGATGAGAACTGATAGACTAAGATCAGAAAGAAGGAGAGGAGGACCTCCCCTATCAGTGGACTTGGGGAGTGGCATGCATGCAGAAAGGGGAGGGAGGGTGGGATCGGCAGGGGAGGAGGGAGGGGCTCATGGGGGGATACAAAATGAATAAAGTATAATTAATAAAAAAAATAAAAGATTAAAAAAATCATCAGGCATACAGGAAACATAAGCATGTTGATGATTTGTTCCATGGTTGTTTTCAAGTGCTTTCTCCTAATTGAGTGATGGGCAGAGTGAATGGAATTTTATGTAAGAAGTGGGAAATAGTAAGAGCTGGAGGGAACGGGAACTCTACAAGCAGAGCAACAGAACAAGATAATTTGAACACAGGGAACTTCCCAGAGACTCATACTCCAACCAAGGACTATTTGTGGAGATGACCTGGAACCCCTGCACAGGTGTAGCCCATGGCAGTTCAGTGTCCAAGTGGGTTACATAGTAATGGGAAGAGGGACTGCCTCTGACATAATCTGATTGGCCTGCTCGTTGATCACTTCCCCCTGAGGGGTTAGCAGCCTTACCAGGCCACAGTAGAGGACAATGCAGCTACTTTTGATGAGAACTGATAGACTAAGATCAGAAAGAAGGAGAGGAGGACCTCCCCTATCAGTGGACTT
>NW_026596433.1:2475167-2485167 GCF_907164565.1 Psammomys obesus | reverse complement strand
AAAAAAATCATCAGGCATACAGGAAACATAAGCATGTTGATGATTTGTTCCATGGTTGTTTTCAAGTGCTTTCTCCTAATTGAGTCTGGGAGTTCCCAAGGCTCTTCAGGTAGCAGATGACTTTGAGAGAGGCTACTGAACTCCAATCCTCCCAGAAAGATTCCTCACTATTCACTGAGTTTCATTTTTCTGTCTTCTTATCCAGTCTTCAAAAAACAGCTTTCTTATTTTGCTTTGTCTGAGGACATTAAAGCAGAGGAACCTTCTGAAGATAACGAACTGCTGGGAACAGAGTTATTATCTGGGCTAGTGGTCTACCATTCCTCTTCCTGTAATTATAAAAGAAATGCTGATGCTGGAGGAAAGGGTCAGGTATTTAGATACTTGTGGTTCCTCCAAGGGACTAGAGTTTATTTCCCAGCATCCAAGTCTAGTGGCTCACAATCTCCTGTATCTTTAGTTCCTAGGGAAGCAATGCCTTCTTCTAGCTGCCAATGACATTCACACATGGGCATGCACAGACTGACAGATAGGCTGACATAGATATATACATAAAAATAATTAAATACTTATTAAGCAAAGAAATCTGTTTATATTGCTATCTTTTGTTTTGGATAGAGATCCAGGAAAAAAGTTCTGGTGTCAGTATTGGGGGGAATCTGTGGACTAATGAAAGCCATCACTGTTTGTAACATAGCACAGGACAAATTGTGACCCAGAACATTTTCTGGAATTCACAGCTTGACCTCTCCTTTTACTTCAATAAAAAAAAAAAAATCACGGGGTTGGGGATTTAGCTCAGTGGTAGAGCGCTTGCCTAGCAAGTGCAAGGCCCTGGGTTCAGTCCTCAGCTCTGGAAAAAACAAAAACAAAAACAAAACAAAACAAAAAAAAACAAGGTAAAAAAAAAGTCACAATAAGAGGGAACAGTTTCAAGAGCTGGGCTATTTATTAACCATGAATATTTTCTTCTCTCAAATGACCATGATGATGTGTTTTTAAGGCAAATACAGATACCTATGCATTTCCTTACATTTATATTTTTAACAAATACAACTGAAACTTTCAACAACTTAAAGAGCACCAAAAATTACAAAATAAGGATCCAAGTTATTATGTTAAACAATTGTACCTCACCTTCCCAATTTGTACTTTTTAAAATTTTTTTATTTAACTTTTATTAATTACACTTTATTCATTTTGTATCGCCCCATAAGTCCCTCCCTTCTCCCCTTTCTGAATGCATGCCCCTCCCCAAGTCCACTGATAGGGGAGGTCCTCCTTTCCTTCTTTCTGATCTTAGTCATTGTGACAAAAATTAGAATTGTAAAGCATATTAGAAATTGATTTCAGCATGTCAATGACACACTCAGTATAGTCTTTTAAATAGTTGAAGTAATAAATCAGTAAAACAGAAAACTGAATGAGAATGTAATTCAACGTAGCACACTGGAAAGAGGGACAAAGAGAGCCAGCAAACCCCAGCAAGTTTATCTGTTCTCCATCTTTTCAACCCAACTTTGCTCCTCTTTCCATCAATAGTGCTTGGAGGGGATTTGTCTGTTCCTTGAATGTGCTTGGACATATAGACTTCTTTTTGCAGATAGGATGTAACAGAACAAAATTGATGGCATTTCTTTTCTGAGTCTAGACTTCATAGCTTCTTGTTTTGACATTTTGTCTTTAAATTCTGTAGCAATCATTTGGGTAATGTCCGAACGCCTAATTTTAAAAGGTATATTTACTTTTATATTATGTGTATATGTGTGTTTGTAAGTGTACCATGTACTTACCCGGTACCTACAGAATTTAGAAGAGGGCATTGGATCTTGTAGAACTGATGCTATGAGAGTTGTGAGCTGTCATGTATCCATACTTTGGTCTTCTGCAACAATATCAGTGCTTTTAACTGCTGGGCAATCTCTCAGCTCTACAACATGACATTATTAATGTACCACCATCACCATCATTGACTCAGATGTCAGCTAGACACTCATAATGTACATTTACTATGCCAACCAGTTGCTATCCATTTTTTCAGGTGACTCTGGAAAGTGGTGGATTCTAACGGTGACCACCGCAGCCTGACGCAGATCAACAGACTATGCAGCCAATGTACAAACATATCAGAAACAATGCAATGATTTGGGTTGGAAGTCTGTTCTACAGTATTAGATATTTCATGTAAAACTTGACTCTGAGATGAAAAAAACTATAGCAAATATCTTGGACTATGGAGCTTGCAAGAGTTGAAAAAACATAGAAAAAATTTATCAATGTCTGGAAGATAATGAAGAAGTTTTTCCCAGAGGCTAAAAAACTACAATCCCTACATCACAAAATAATTGGCAAAACAATTGCATACAATAAGTGGTAGGAGCAAAACAACATGCTATATATTCCAACTTAGCTAGAAATGTCTCCAGGAAGAAAACAAAGTTCTGGGTCTTTTATTCTATCTCTATATGATAAGCTGTGGAAAGAAATGGTGGACAATAAAAGGTACTGAGGTTCTAAAAAATTTAAAGAGGGTCAAGCAGGAAAAATGTGTAAGATTAGAAAATAAAATCATTTATCTCTGTAGTAATTAAAAGATAGCAAAATCTCTGGACTAATACCAACTCAGTGAGGTAGTCATAAAAACTTTGTGAAGATTTAAAGAATTAAGCTGGTACCAGTGTGTTATCTGACTTGGGTAGACAAAGGACTTCAAGATTTTCAAAGACATCTTGTCAGAGTAGCCTGTTTGCAAGGTAGAATGTGTATACAACCAGAGAAGGAGGAATAATAGCTTGAAAAGCCTGGTTGAAATGTGTCTGGCATAATGTATTTCAAATCAGATATGTAATAAAATCAGACACAGAAGCTTGTAGATATTTTAAAGAGACTGGATGTTCAAATACAGTAGCAGTTTGCACTAAAAGGGACAGATAATTTAAATTGGAAAATGGCTGGATTTTCAAGTTTCTACAAGCAAAAAGAAGCTGCAAGGTCACCAGTTAAAATTCGAACTTGGGCTAGGCTATGGTTTAATCTTAAATGCTATGTTGGTTATATGGAGAGAAACCTAGGAGATTATTAAACTCACATCTGGAGGTGTCCATAGGGTATTTTCAGAGATAGTTAGATCAAGGGTGCCCTGTTATAACCAATGGACATAGTGGAAAGTTGGAGATCAGATCTAACTGGTTGAAGTAGTCACAAGGAACACGTCCATGGGTACTTCCATTTTTGGACTCTACCTTTGTGCTTCCTGTATTCCATAAGATATTGTCACTCTTTCACTATACATCCTACCTTTATATTCTGCTACTGACATTTGTGTGAGTTATGATAATGTTGTGCCTACTCATAGGGCAAGGGCAGAGCCAACCTTCCATTCTCTGAACCCTCAGAAACAATGAGCCAAAAGAAAATACCCTGGGTATTTTAATCAGTAATGCAAAAGTACTGAATGCATGCTGTTCATCCAAGGAAAGTAATGGAATCAAAAGGGGACAGCGTACAATGACTATGTGGTACTAGAACTGAGGACTGAAGGCCATAATGTGAGTGTCAAACACTCATGGAAGGGGAAGGATGGCAATTGTGAAGACATTTTTGCTGCCAGAGAATGGAAACCTGGCAGCATACTCCCAGTGAGATTGCAGAATTTCTCCCTCCCTCTCTCCCTTCCTCTCTTCCTCTCTCCTTCTTACCCTCCACCTCCCCCTATATATATATATTTGTGTGTGTGTGTGTGTGTGTGTGTGTGTGTGTAATTTTCATTTATGCCTTTCAGACCTCGGTATTTACAGAGACTTTTCCTTCCTTCAACCACCAGTTCTATTAGTTACTTTTCTCATTGTTGTTACCAAATACCTGACAAAAGGCAAGTTAAAGGAGCCATGATTTACTTGGCCTCACTATCTGAGAAGCTATTGTCCATCATGGTGAGATAGGTATGGCAGAGTTCATGTGCCCAGTACTCCCTAATTTTCCTCAGTGGCCCTTCACATCTTGTTGGTCCAAGCGGCAAAGAAAGAGGATACTACTCAGCTGGCTTTTCATTCAGCCCAGGATGGAAACCCATTGCATAGTGCATTCCATATTGAGGGCAAAAATTTTCCCTTCAGTTACTCCTCTGTGAAAACAATATACAGACACACTAGAAGATGAGCCCCACTAAGGCCCTACATGGCTCTTTACTGATTTACTTGGTAAATCAGTCTGATTTACATGTCTGATTTACTTGGTAGTGAAGTCTGACAGGTAGTCTGATGTTGTTTGTTTCAGAAGGTTTGAATGGTCCCATCAAGATATGATGTGGGCTATGAGCTTTTAGATTTAGAAACTACTTACAACTTATGAGTGGAGTGAGCATATTTTGAAATATAACTATAGGCCAACACCAGTGGATACCTGAAGGAAGATTCTAATAAAAGTTACCAAATCTCTATGTTATTGCATTTAGCAATGTAGCCTTTCAACTACTGTGGCATAAAAGTTCAAATTCTGAGTTAGTCTGGACAAATGAGAAGATGGGAGAACAAAGAAATTCTGAGAATGGGTTTGGTGACCCCATGAACCAGCCTAGATTTGCCTGCCAGATATTGAGGCGTAATCTAATGTTCTTCTCATCCATAATGATAAGGCTTGTCAGTCACCCCTTAATCTGTCTGTAAGCTGACTGGACACATGCACAAAGCAAACACTAATGCGGTCAATTTTGCTGTCCAAGTCATCCACATTTAAATTTATTATATATATATATATAATATATATTATATATATATATATAATTGACTTTTAGACGCTGAACTTTGTGTTATTGTTGATAGATAACAACAGAAACTATACATCCCAGCCACACAAAGGAGCTCTGCTACCCATTGCCATTCAGGTAGAAATCTATTTACTTCTGTTTTTACAGGGAGATATATGGTTGCTGTAAGAATTAATCTATCATTTTCTTCACTGATTTACAAAGAGGAACAATGGCAATTGAAGACTTGGTAGTTGATTAAAGGTTTTATATATAAAAATAACTGTCTGAGCCCTCTATGCTGGAATTTAAATGAATATAGAGACATGAACAGGTACTAGAAGTTGATGGATGTGTTCTCTGCAAGTACCTGTGTAAAGCAGAGCTCTTAGTGGGAATAACTCATAACATACAGTTCAAGTGTAAGGAGATCAGTGGTGTCTTGTTAGTAGTACTAGATATTGGCTAGAAAAGAACAATTTTGGAAGTATGCATAAAATGTGTTGTAATGTATGTTTGTCCTCTGGTTTTGCTTTCTAAAGCTATTGGCTTTATGATGAAGAAATTTTTCTCCTCACTCTTTCTGTGGATCTTATTGTGGTTGACCCCATTGTCTACCTCAGTAACAGGACTGCCAAATGATTGGCACCAGCCCAGAGATTCAGTCCTGGGACTTCTAAGACTATTGAGAAAGAGAATGGATCTTGCTGTGAGCACTTTTAAGATATTAGAATGTGAGTGTTTGCATATACCTACCCTGCCACCATCAAGAGATAGCTGATTTAAATTGAAAATGCAACATAGGGGAAACGTACTTAAAAGCTTGGAAGAAACTGATTCTTATGAACTTGGTAGAGTCACTACTCAAACAAGAAATTCAATCTAGATCCTACTCTTAACTATTAAATTTTGAGGGTGAATTATTTCCTTTTTAAAATTCTGTAGGAGTTAAGTGTTTCTCCCTTTTACATGGAAGTATTTGTATTAGGATGGTATATATTTAAATACCAGCAGTAACCAGAAATGAAGGAACATTTGTTTGAAATTATGAATTATTATTAAAAATATTTTTATTAGAATTTTGTATATAACAAAAGAGTCACATTCTAGGACTAATAACATCTCTGATAAACAGGAAACTGAAAACAATCTAGATGTCCCACAATGAAGAAATGGATACAGAAAGTATGCTACAATTACAAAATGGAATACTATTCAGCAATTTAAAACAAGGAAAGCATGAAATTGGCAGGCAAATGATGGGAACTAAAAAAGATCATCTTGAGTGAGGTAACCCAGAAGAAGAAAGACACACATGGCATATACTCACTTATAAGTGGTTATTAGACATATAACATAGGATAAATATAGTAAAATCTAGATGTCTAAAGAAGATAAGCAACAAGGAAGACCCCAGGGAAGATGCTCAATCCTCATTCAGAAGGACAAACAGGATAGACATCGGAAACAGGAGAAGACAGGGAACAGGACAGGAGCTTTTTACAGAGGGCCTCTGAAAGACTTTACAGATAGAGATAGAGGTATGGAAGCAGAGGCTGAGACTCATGGGCAAACTTTGGGCAGAGGGCATGGAATTCTATGAAAGAAGGGAGAGACACAGAGACTTGGATGGGACAGGAGCTCTAAAAGGAGACCAAGAGAGCCAAAACAAAACAGAAACAAACAAGCAAAAAAAAAAAAACAAAACAAAACAAAACAAAAAAAAACCCACACAGACACATAAAATACTGGGCTCTAGGGGCCCTTATAAGCACAGACTTATACTCCAACCTACGACCATGCTTGGAGAAGACCAAAATACCCCTGCTCAGATGTAGCCCATAGACTCAGTCTCTAAGTGGGTTCTTTAGTAAGGGGATCAGGGGTTGTCTCTAGCATGAACTCATTGGCAGACTCTTTGATCACCTCCCCCTTGTGAGGCCACAGAGGAAGACAATGCAGCCAGTCCTGATGTGACTTGATAGGCTAGAATCAGAGGAGGACCTCCCCTATCAGTGGAATAGAGAAGGGCCATAGGGGGAGAAGAGGGAGGGAGGTTGGGATTAGGAGGAGACAGAAGACAAGGGAGGTGGTGACAGGCAGGATACAAAGTGAATAATTTGTAATAAATAGTAATAATAATAAAAAGCAGTTTAAAAAAGTTTAATTTGCACCCAAGATTGGTTCAGTAAATTATTTAAGGTCTTTTTTTGTTGTTATTTTTTAAATTTGAACAACAGAGTGGGACAGTGGGATGGCTTAAAGAATAAAAGAGTAGAGAGAGTACCTGTTTTACTTCTTGATCAAATAGCCATTATGCCACAATAATCAGAAGTACATTGACATTAGGTCAATATCCTTAAAACAAAGCTACATGGTTTGGATCTTAAACGTCCTCCCAAGTTTTATATGTTTGAGCATCTGGTTCCACAGTGGCAGTGCTCTTTGTGGAAGGTGTCAGCCTTGCTGGCAGAAGTGGTTACTTCCAACTTTACACTGAAAGTCTTGCTTTCACTCTGTGTCTGCCTTATGTTGATCTGCTAAAGCATAGACCACTCACACCTTATATTTCTGTCACTAGAGATGGACTGGTTCCCCCAGCCATGTCTTCTTCACCATGGTGGACTGACTTCCTGAAACCGTGAGCCAGAGAAGACTTCCTTCTTTCCTTCAGCTGCTTCTGTTGTTCTGTCATGGAGACAAAAACAGTAAGGAGTCCACGAGCTATCATTTAAAAGTTATTGAGAACATGGGAAAATGGGGACATGTTGACTTACATGGCTCTGAAGCAGTTAAAACAAGGAAAGTAGATTAGTATTTAGATATTAAATTTTTGGTTTTGAAACTCAAAAGTCATATTTATTTCTTTGTGAATTCTATTTTACTCTAGGAAATATTTTATAAGCATATTAATTAAGGGGTGCAAGAGAGTGAAAGGAGAGAATGTGTGAATAAGAGAGTTGGAGAGAAAGAGAGAGAGAGAGAGAGAGAGAGAGAGAGAGAGAATTAAATTTAATCAACAAATGAGCATTGACATTGGTTGGAAGAAGACAGGTTTATTCAGATTTTTTCTTGAATAAAGAGAGATTCTGTATCTTGAATATTTCTCTCAGAGTATAAAGAGGCTTTTCAGATCAGCCAGGAGGAGTAGAGAAAGAATGGGCAAAATGTCCATGCCCTGCACATGCCTTGGTCATCCAGGACTGTGATTTGTCCTTCTGTCTAATGGGAACTTCATGAAGAACTTATATTCTCATATCTGGTCTTCACAACTCTAAAAAGGCCTCCTGTAAGCAAAGAGGATTAGAGAGAGGTGGGGAGCAAAAGGGAAAGTAAAAGAGAAGGCATGATTTAAAATGGATTCTGTCTCAAGATGAGAAAAGAAACTGGATGAAAATACAAAGAAGACCTTTGCAGGATGTATGGATTGTTTATAGGTTAAGTTACTCAAATCGATCTCAGTGGATTAATATATGATTATATGAGAACATTTCATCTACAAATGACTCACCAACTATTACCTTATGCAGGACAGAAAAAGTTAAATTATTCTTTGCAGATGCCTCAGTACAAAGGCATAAATGAGTTCTGCAAACCGAGGTATATGGATCAACAATCTTGTTTTTCCGATACTTTATTTTGAGACTGCCTTGGAGAAAAATGTAAAATATTTTGTGTGTAAGGGAAGACTCTTTTACACTAACTCAGATTTGCATCTCCTAAACATGAGAATACTATATTGTTATCATGTGGTTGCTATTAGGATGAGCTCTGCAGCGCCACTGTTTGTTTCATGAGCCGTTAATATTTACTATTGATCTATCTTTTAGTAAAGCTGTGGTTAATTCTAAACCAGCTAAAAATTACCACACAGAGACCTGGAACTTATTTAATTAACGTAGATCACAATGCTGGGCAATAGTTCTTCCATCCTAAACCTTCAAGCCCATGTAGTTTCCTACCATTCAGATTTTACCCATTATACTTGTTTTTAGTGATATCTTAGTTCTGGTCCATCTCTCCACCTTGTTCCAAGACCTCTCCTCCAGCCTCTCTCCCAGCTCTCTTCTCCTCTCTCTCCTCCTCTGCCTCTCACTCCTTCTTGTCCTCTGGCTCCTCCCCTCTCCCTCCTACTCCTTCCTCTCCATTGCTCAACATTGTGGTTGGTTGTTTTATTTTGGCATGTTTCCCCAAGATTGAGCCAGGTGATGCTTAGAATAAGTATCACAATGCAATGTCTGGATTGAAACTAAAGAGTTGGGGAGAGAAGTCAGCATTAGAGTGAACAAGGGTAAGGTGTATACATTCCAAAAAACATTATTCCAACACACCACCATGACTATTGGTTTGGAAGGTGGGTGAAAGTCTGACCTAGAATGCATCTGAGTCCAGTCTCTTCAAAGGAACCACTGTCTCCCATTTGCCTTTGTAATCTTAACTAGGCTTGTTCCTGAAGAATTCTGTTAAATTTGATCAGTCTTAGGAAGGATCTGCCATGGCAACTAATTTGTAAGATAAACTAATCCAGAATAACAAGAATCTAAGTTGGCTCAGAATCTACATAGCAAATGTCAAGTTTGTCCCTAAAGAGAGTCCACCCACCCTGGTTTCTGGCTCCACTATCCCTGTGTTTGATATCACACTCAGCCAGAAGTAAGGATTTATGGAGGTATTCTCATTACTAGAAGTGTTTTCATATTAGACCTCTAGAGTGCAATTTAGTCGTGGGACAGATTGGATGTTTTGTTTAGAAAGACTAGAGGCCTCTACCAATTTATGTAATTCATAATGACCTAACCTTCATGTAGGAACGTAAAATTCATTATGTGTTCAGCTGATAACTGAATCAAACATTTCTAGTTGAATATTCTGCTAACATGGGTAGATATATATATATGGGAATGTGTTGACGTTTTAGGAGAACTGCACTGTGTAATGAGGCATTGTGTTAAGAAGTGTTTCCCACTGTAGAGAAGCAATAGGGTATATTTAATTCTATTTAAGTTGGCTTAAATCAAACCATGTACTCACTGGTAGCAACCAAGTGCAGGTCACTGTGCATTGCCACACCTTCTGTTTTGGCTTCCTCATGCAAGTAAACAGACTTGTGGCTGAGACTTAGAGACCAAGCTCCTTCATTCGTCAGTGACTCTGCAGTACTTCTTATATCCTAGGCTTTTATGAATAATTATGGGGTAGACTGAGTCAAACACACACACACACACACACACACACACACACACACACACACACACA
>NW_026596433.1:2451066-2475157 GCF_907164565.1 Psammomys obesus | reverse complement strand
CACACACACACACACACACACACACACACACACACACACACACACACCATCTCTTCCTCCTGACTCAGCATGATTTTTAATTTCTTTTTTCCTGAAACAAATAAGGAAGAGGTGGTCCCATAAAAAACATAGCGTGGCCCTCATTCTATCTTCCAGAATGTTCTGCTTCTGTTTTGAGCATAGTTTCCAAGACTGAAGTTCTCATGTATTTTCATCTGTTTATGGAGTGTTTATTTTGTTGTTTGTTTTCTAAATGCTTGGATAAGAGCAAGATACTGAGCTAGAAACAACTGAGTTATTCCTTTTCCTTGTTATCCATATGGCCTGTGCTAAGTTGTTATCTGAAGTTATTTCACTTTAGGAAAGGATAGCTATATGATTTTATCTTTCAAATTTCCCTAATGACCATTTCCATTCATAACTTAATACTGGAAAATGCAATGATTTAAGAAATGTTTAATGCAAAAATGACCTTAAGAAAACACTTGGGAGGTAGTGAAGAGTAAAGATAGCTATTCTTCTGTCCATGAAATGAGACCATTTAAGCCAACTTAAAGTATGTAAAGGGAAGCTTATTGGGGACAACTCTTGGGCTGGTTCACTGGTCCCAGAGGGCCAGGGCCAGGGAAGTCAGACAGAAAAACTGAGACAGAGGGAGACAGAAAAACTGAGAGGGGGCAGGGTGGGCTTGTTGGGAAGAAGGCAGAGAGAGAAAGCAGAAAGCATGCATGCACAGAGAGGAAAGGGAGGAAACGCAGAGAGACAGGGAAGGAAACCAAAATATCTGACTATATAGTGAAGAGTCTCTGGGGAAAAGGAAGTCCAGGTCCTGGGCTGGAAATTTCAGGGTAGAGGGTGGGGTCTTCCAGCCATGCTTTGCAACAAGTAGGGTCTGAGGGATTCTGGGCCTGGTTGGCTTTGGTATGTTAAATATACACCTCAGTTGTTTGTCCTAAGTCTGAATCACAACACTGAACACACAAAAGAACATGGGAAGAAACACAGGCTAAGAAATATTAGTTTGCTTTCCTTGGGAACTGAAATAAGAAATGGAAATATAGCTTTAAGGGTTAGGACACTTGATAATGAGTGCACAGAGACCTTGAAATTCTAGAACAGAAATTTCTTTTTCATAATAAGTAAAAATGGCTGTTATTCTGGCACAAACAAGGTAAATGTGGTGCTTTGTACAATTTCGTTTGCAAGCTGGAAGTCCATGGTAAATTTCTTAGCGTACATCTAGGTATTTTATTATGTTATCTTTCTGAGATTAGTCTACTGTGATTTATAATGTCATATTCTTGTGAGCTATGCTTCCAAACACTGAGGCCAGAGATTAATAAACAGAAAGATCAAGTGGAAGAAATTGTACTCAGGTGAGTGATGATATCTCTGGTGGTATTTTCATGATAAATTGATTGTTCTCCATACTACTAAGAATTGGGTTGAATTGCTGAAATGGTCCACACTTGAATTTGATATAACAGCAAAGGAAATAGAACCAACATGTAGATATTACACTCAATAAGACATGAAAGTTATATCCAAAATGACTTCTTTGGCCTTCCTTGGTGATGGATCATTTATTGCATTGTTCCTTAAGTTTTTAAAATTATATTTAGATAGGTTTTCAGCTTTCTGAGTATAAATAAAACAGAGTAAAATTAGGAGTATTTCATTAGCTGGAACTGTTTTTTGGAACTGGAAGATTCTTAGTGCTGACTGGTGAGTTGTGCTAATGCAACAGTGCCGTGTAAATCATTGCAAGGGTGGTGTCCTGTGCAGTCTAAACCAACAGAAGTCACGTTTTTTTCTTTAAGGCTACACATTTCTCCTGATAAAATTTACTTATACTTTCATAAAGTAATAATAGTCATAGAATAGAAGAAATCTGAATTTCTGTGTCTACTGAAATCTTATTCATTTGTTCTCGTGTGTGTGTGTAAAGGACCAAGGTAAGTGCTGTTCACTGAATTTTTATTGTATTCTTAAAAATAATCTAGTTTTACCAATAACTATCTTTACTTAAGATATCTGTTTAAATGGCTTTGATTATTCTCTTCTTATGTACTTGTGGTTGAACAAACCGAATCTATAGTCCTAATGGAGTTACTCAGCTCTAAGAATGAGATACAGCCCATTCTGAAATCCTCTTATTTAATAGCCAATTTCCATTCTGAGTGAAAGGAAGCTTTTACTTTAAGTGTGTAGAGAGTAACTCTCAGGAGTTATAAGGACATTTCAGCAAAAACTAAAATGTAAATTTACTGTCAAATTATCTCGTTTTCTTTCAAACTTCATATTATTTCATTTTCTTTCATATGATCTGAGGATATAGCCCTTAAGTGGTCATTTTGGATGGCAGTCTTTGCCTATTGTAGCACAAGTGTGATCTGAGAGCATTCACTCCGTAGAACTGAGCATTTGTGTTGAAGGCGGCATGATTAAAGCTATTCTGTTACTACTGCCTGCCTTCTATTTCTTCTCGAGGTCAATGTCCCTTTGCTGTGGAAAATGGTTTTTCGAAGCTTGCTTCTTGTTATAGAAATGAAGGTCAGGCAGCATAAGAGAAGATATGTGGAAAGGGGACTGGTAATATGACTTACAGAGGTCCTGAAGGAGATAAAAGATTCTTAATGCTTGAGGGAGTTCTAATTTGTCTCCAGGTCCTGGACTGCATTTAGGTTCAGCTCGGTTGCTGCACTGTGCATGCTGCTCTTTTGCTTTGTTCTCTCAGATAGAGTCTTGCTAGACAGAGTCTCAGCAGTCTAGGCTGTGTTCATTTCTGACTGCCAGTCTTTCTGCCTCCAGATTTAAAGGCATGAACCGTGTCGAGCAACACCCCGTACTTCTCTGTTCTCATATCACCCTGCTTCCCAAAATGACAAAATTCCATGCAAAACAAAACAAAACAAACCTCGCTTTATGTGGACAGACTGATGGTAAGACCCTTGACCTTATTTCATAGTGATCTCTGGCAAGTGCCACATGTGCTTAATTTCAGGTGATTAATATATTATTTATTAGACAGAAGATACAATGTGACATTTTGGTGTCATTGAACTATCATTAACTTTCTTGACTTAGTAAACATTAAAGCAAAAATTTAAAGTCTTGTTGGTAAAGCGTTGCTGCATTACCAGTGACGAGAATTTGAGCTGTAACTGAACTTAGGACTGTTACCCTAGACTCACTGTTGCCCTGGGTCAGAGTCTCGTGACTTTAACTATACATTTTTTTTTCTGTTCCTAGGTTGCTACCTACAAGTTAAAGTGACTCACAGTCCTCACTGATCTGAAATCACTAACCGGCCTGGGCAATTCTCCCAGCTAGGGCTGTTATCTCCACTACTTCTTGATTTACATTACTGGCTCTGTTCATCTACTTTTATTACTTAGAAATGTCAAACCCCAAACAACATAAAATTGGAGGAGTCTGACTCATATTTGAGGGAAGTTCCGATTTCGTGTCGCACAGAAAACTAAAGTATGCCGAACGTCTTTCCCAAATCTAAAGGTGTGAGGCGCTGCGACTCCACACACTGCAGATGTGCCTGGGAAGATGTAAATGACGATTGCGCCCCTGAGTTCTGTTTTGACAGCTTAAGGGAGGAGTTTCTTGGGAGCGAACAAAATGTAGGGTTTGATTTGATGGAAAAGAATGGCAAGGTCATCACTACTACACAACTGTCACTGAGGGACATTTCACTGACATGACATTTACACATGACAAAGAAAAGCCCTTACCCAGTGAATGAGAATCACCACTGGCTATGGAGGATCATTCAGACAGACTGAAATCTGAAAATTTTTGTGCATTGCAACTTCTGCCCCCATTAAAAATTTTAGGCAACATTGCCTCACAGGAGTGTTGCAGGAAATCAGTTCTTTCTCTGATATTTTAAAATGGGCTGCACTTCCAAAGGGGATGGTAGGAAAGATTGCTGCTTTCATTGGGTGGCCAAGTGTGCCATGTGTTTCCAACTAACTGTGTCGACCTCCCATGACATGATAATAACTAAGAGGTCTCAGCTCTTTGTATTATTATTTTTCAGTGGTATATAATATTTCTGAAGATTTATTGGCTGAAGTATGAGATTCAGTACAGGTACATAATACATAAAAATCAAAGCATGGTAATTACCCTTTATATCTCCTATAATCTTTATCTTGTCTAAGTGTTTAGTGTTTTGAAATATAGTTACTGTACTGTGCTGCATCACAAGAGAACTAATTCCTCTATCAACTTATGCTTTGGTATGTGGCTATATAGCCTTTCTCTGTTCTCAGCTCCCTCCTCATCCACAGGATGAGTGACCACCATCCCATTCCTTAAATGAGAAGTTGCTCTGGGAGATTTTTTTTTTCCGTGCTGGTGGTACACACACTGGAAACCTTACCTAGCTTTTCCATGGTTGCTGGGGGACTGAACTCATGCCCTCATGCTTATAGAACCAGCACTTTACCTACTAAGTATTTTTTTTAGCCTGCCTAATATGTTGTAAATAGCACACATTGCACAAATGACTTTCTATGGATGACTACATGAGTAACTGTGTATCTGGATAGTACTGGCTTTTTTTTTTTTTTTTAACAGAGCTGTACTACGATAAGAACAAGGAGTAGGGCATCTAGCTTAGAATGCAGATGGACATTCCAACACATCTGAAAGAAACAGGAGACGAGCACAGCTGAATTATATTTCTATTGGCACGAGACCTCCCTAATCGGCATCTAGATGCCCACTGGGGCCAAGATGTAACAATAAATAAGATCTTGTGGTCACTTTTCCTCTTCTTCTTTTTGTATTGAATGGGCAACATTGCCAGTGCCGGGGTGCTGCTGTGTTGTTATTTTCTGCCCATTGATAGTAATGTGAAAAGTTTGAATTATTTTAGCCTCCGTGTTTGGCCTTCTGCACAGCCCTTTGTATTAGTTTAGGATTGCATTTAGATTATTTCTGTCTCTTCCATGAGATTTTTTTTTTTTTAATGAGCTCATTGGCTGAAGGAGAGGTGCTCTCACATGAATTATTTTCACTTATTCAAAGGCATGAACAGCTTCTGGTTACATGCTCAAAGCATTATCACTTAACCTCTGCCTTTGGGAAGGACCATCTCTGCTCCTCCTTCTTGGCTCTTCCTCCTTTCCCTCTTTCCCCTATTCCAATTCTTCTTTGAGAGTTTATATGCATGTACATGTATGTGCATGTGTTTGTACAAGTAAACATGCGTGTGCTGGTGAACCTGTCTGTGTTGGTGAGCATGCTTGTGCTGGCAGTATGCCTTGACTGCGGCCACACCTGTACTATGGCCTCTCCTGTGCTGTGACCACATCTCTCCTCTGGCATGCATGTGCTGCGGGCTCGCTTGTGCTGTGGATATGTCTTTGCTGTGAACATGTTCAAAGGTAGAGTTGGTGTTCTTGTCAGTCACTCTCCCTCTTGTTCCTTTGAAAAAAACTCTTGCTAAACTGAGACCTTTCCCCCTGACTCTTTTAGCTTGGCAATTAGCAAGCTCTCGCCAAGGACTGTTATTGTTTCCAATTTTTTTTTTTGTGTGTGTGTGTATGTGTCTTTTTGTCATCCTTTTAGTTTCACACAAATGTGACACTTCCCTAGCAGGTACATGTCAGGTCATAGTAGGACAACATTATAAGTAACATGCTAATATGCAAAAAGGTGATATAATAATAAAACAAACCTTCAAAGTTAGATGACAAGAAAATGATTTGTCTCAAGCTTCTGTGGGGAAGTTGTGTGAGTAACTTGACAGATATTTCTTCACTATGAAGTTTCTGAATGTAACAGTTATAATGAAGACTATCAGAGGGATTTTACAAGGGTTTTTGTTATTTTGTTTTTTAGTTTCTTTCCTTCTGTAGACATACCATTCAAACATAGTAACATTTAATTTTTATCTCACATATGGTTAAAAGTTGATATTTAGAAGCAGTTTTAGGTTCAACATAAATCTGAGAGGATGATACAGAAATTTCCCACATATCTCTCACCCCACACATGCATACCCAATTGTCAATATTCCCCACCAAAGCGAAGCACTTGCTACAGCTCGTAAATGCATGTTGACACATGACCGTCACCACAGTTAAAGTTTACATCATGGGCTTCACTTGATGTTACATATTTTATGAGATTCGATGGTGGCATACACACAGTCATAAATCATGTAGGCACATATAGAATTCTTTTACGGCTAAAATTCTTATATCCTCTTCCTTCCTATCCCTCCCTGCTTGTTGCTATCTGGCAACAGCTGATCCTTTCACTGCCTCCAGATTAATGACTGTTTTTCTAGAATGTGATGTAATGTGACATTTTTGGTCAAAGATGGATGGGGCATGCTAAGATGCTTCATAGAATGAAATCACTTAGTGATGCTGTACACTTCTCTGTGGAGGCACACTCTACTCCCAAGATGATGAAACTGCTCACTGATGCTCTCCTGGAGCACCTCCCTGGTGTTAATAAGCACTATAGCCACAGAACACCTTCATATTGCCTTCTTTTGCTCACAGGCTTGCATTTAATTTTCTCCTGTTTTCATGATATTTTCAAGAGCTCAGCATTGTATCTCTACACATGTGTTACAGCTTGTACAGTGTCTGAAAGGTATCAGCTAACTTCTACATTTGCCCTGACGAGTCTATACTCAGATGCCTGTCTGTAAAGCAGTTTTCAAGTCCACTGGGTGGATGCCAGGGATTTCAGACTCTAGAGAGTATACTAATGGTTTGTATAGCCTTGTATAAAGCAGCCAATTTGCCTTTCAACATGCTTATGCCATTCTTCATTCCCACGAGTAATACATGAGTAATCTTGTTGCTCCACATTCTTACTAAATTTGATATTGCCATTTTTTAGATTTTGGTCATTTTGATATTTATGAAGTATATCATAGTATTAATTCCCCATATTATATATGAAGAAGAGCAGCTTTTAATGCATTTCTTTCACATCTTTGTATATACCTTGAATCAGGGTTTGTACTTGTTAGAGGAAATATTTAAGTCAGATTTTTTTTAACATTTTTTATTTTTTATTAATTACACTTTATTCATTTTGTATCCCCCCATAAGACCCTCCCTCCTCCCCTCCCGATCCTACCCTTCCTCCCCTTTCTGCATGCATGCCCCTCCTCAAGTCCACTGATAGGGGAGGTTCTCCTCTCCTTTTTTCTGATCTTAGTCTATCAGTTCTCATCAGAAGTGACTGCATTGTCATCTTCTGTGGCCTGGTAAGGCTGCTCCCCCCTCAGGGGAGGTGATCATGAGCAGGCCAATCAGATTATGTCAGAGGCAGTCCCTCTTCCCATCACTATGTAACCCGCTTGAACACTAAACTGCCATGGGCTACATCTGTGCAGGCGTTCTAGGTTATCTCCATGAATGGTACTTGGTTGGAGTATGAGTCTCTAGGAAGTTCCCTGTGTTCAAATTTTCTTGTTCTGTTGCTCTTCTTGTGTAGTTCCTGTCCTCTTTAGCTCTTACTATTTCCCACTTCTTACATAAAATTTCATTCACTCTACCTGACAGTTGGCCATCAGGCTCAGCATCTGCTTTGATACTCTGCAGGGCAGAGGCTTTCAGAGGCCCTCTGTGGTAGGTTCATAGTTTGATTGCTGTTCACTTCTGGCATTCAGAGACCCTCTGTAGCAGGTTCCTAGGTTGTTTCCTGTTTTCTTCTTCTTCTGATGTCCATCCTCTTTGCCTTTCAGGATGGGGATTGAACATTTTGGTTAGGGTCCTTTCTCTTGCTTAGTTTCTTAGATGCACAGATTTTAGTGGGTTTGTCCTATGTTGTATGTCTATATGAGTGAGTATATACCGTGTGTGTCTTTTTGCTTCTGGGACAACTCACTCAGGATGATCCTTTCCAGGTCCCACCATTTACCTGCAAATTTCATGACTTCCTTATTTTTCATTGCTGAGTAATATTCCATTGTATAGAAGTACCACAATTTCTGCATCCATTCTTCAGTTGAGGGGCATCTGGGCATCTGGGTTGTTTCCCGCTTCTGGCTATTACAAATAAAGCTGCTACAAACATGGTTGAGCAAATGTCCTTTTTGTGTACTTGAGCTTCTTTTGGATATATGCCTAGGATTGGTATGGCTGAATCTTGAGGTAGCACTATTCCTAGTTGTCTGAGAAAGCGCCAGATTGCTTTCCAGAATGGTTGTACAAGTTTACATTCCCACCGGCAGTGGAGAAGGTTTCCCCTTTCTCCACAACCTCTCCAGCATGTGTTGTCCCTTGAGATTTTCATCTTGGCCATTCTGATGGGTGTAAGGTGAAATCTCAGGGTCCTTTTGATTTGCATTTCCCTAATGGCTAATGAGGTTGAGCATTTCTTTAAGTGCTTCTCTGCCATTCGATATTCCTCTACAGAGAATTCTCTGTTTAGTTCTGTTCCCCATTTTTAAGTAAATTACTTGGTTTGCTGCTTTTCAGATTGTTTAGTTCTTTAAATATACTGGGTATGAGTCCTCTGTCAGATAAAGGGTTGGTGAAGATTCTTTCCCAATCTGTAGGCAGTCACTTTGCTTTGATGACAGTGTCCTTTGCTTTACAGAAGCTTTTCAGTTTCATGAGGTCTCATTTATTGATTGTTTCTCTTAGAGCCTGTGCTGTTGGTGTTCTGTTCAGGAAGTTTTCTCCTGTACCAATGAGTTCTAGGGTATTCCCCACTTTTTTTTCTAGCCGATTTAATGTGTCTAGTTTTATGTTGAGGTCTTTGATCCACTTGGACTTCACTTTTGTGCAGGGTGATAAGTATGGATCTATTTTCATTTTTCTACATGTAGACATCCAGTTGGACCAGCACCATTTGTTGAAGATGCTATCTTTTTTCCATTGTATGGTTTTGGCATCTTTGTCAAAGATCAGGTGTCCGTAAGTGTGTGGGTTTATTTCTGGGTCTTCTGTTCAGGTCCATTGATCCACCATTCTGTTTCTATGCCAGTACCATGCAGTTTTTAAAATTGTTGCTCTATAGTACAACTTAAGATCAGGGATGGAGATTCCTCCAGAAGATCTTTTATTTTAGAGGATTTTTTTTTTTTTAGCAATTCTGGGTTTCTTTTTATTCCATATGAAGTTGAGAATTTTTCTTTCCAAGTCTGTAAAGAATTATGTTGGTAATTTGATGGGAATGGCATTGAATCTGTAGATTACTTTTGGTAAGATGGCCATTTTTACTATGTTAATCCTGCCAAGCCATGAGCATGGGAGATCTTTCCATCTCCTCATATCTTCTTCAAATTCTTTCTTCAGAGACTTGAAATTTTTTTTCATACAAGTCTTTGACTTCTTTGGTTAGGGTTACTCTGAGGTACCTTATGTCATTTGTGGCTATTGTGAAGGGTGTTTTTTCCCTAATTTCTTTCTCAGCCCATTTGTCTTTAGTATACAGGAAGGCTACTGATTTTTTTGAGTTAATTTTTTGTCCAGCCACTTTGCTGAAGGTGTTTATCAGCTGTAGGGGTTCCCTGGTAGAGTTTTTGGGGTCACTCACGTATATTATCATATCATCTGCAAATAGTGATAATTTGACTTCTTCCTTTCCAATTTGTATCCCCTTGATCTCCTTCAACTGTCTTATTGCTCTAGCAAGGACTTCCAGCACTATGTTGAAGAGATATGGAGAGTGGGCAGCCTTGTCTTGTCCCTGATTTCAGTGGGATTGCTTTAAGTTTCTCTCCGTTCAGTTTGATGTTGGCTATAGGCTTGCTGTATATCGCCTTTACTATGTTTAGATATGTGCCTTGTATCCCTGATCTCTCCAATACTTTAAACATGAATGGATATTGGATTTTTTCAAATGCTTTTTCAGTATCTAGGGAGATTATCATGTGTTTTTTTTTTCTTTCAGATTGTTAATATGGTGGATCACATTGATGGATTTCCGTATATTGAACCACCCCTGCATACCTGGGATGAAGCCTACTTGGTCATGGTGGATTATATCTTTGATGTGTTCTTGGATTCGGTTTGCAAGTATTTTGTTGAGTATTTTTGCATCAATGTTCATGAGGGAGATTGGCCTGAAGTTCTCTTTTTTTGTTGGGTCTTTGTGTGGTTTAGGTACCAAGGTGGCTTCATAGAATGAGTTTGGTAATGTTTCTTCTGTTTCTATTTTGTGGAATATTTTGAAAAAACTGGAGTTAGCTCTCTTTTGAAGGTCTGGTAGATTTCTGCATTGAAACCATCAGGTCCTGGGCTTTTTTTGGATGGGAGACTTTCGATGACTGCTTCTATTTCCTTGGGGGATATAGGACTATTTAATTGATTTACCTGGTCCTGTTTTAGCTTTGGTAAGTGAATCGATCAAGAGAATTCTCCATTTCATTTCGATTTTCAAATTTTGTTGCATATAGACTTTTGAAGTAAGTCCTAATGATTGTTTGGATTTCCTCAGTGTCTGTAGTTATGTCCCCCCTCTCATTTCTGATTTTTCTGATTTGGGTGGTGTCTCTCTGCCTTTTAGTTAGCTTGGCTAAGGGTTTGTCTATCTTGTTGATCTTCTCAATGAACCAGCTCTTGGTTTCATTGATTCTTTGAATTGTTTTATTTGTTTCTAATTGATTGATTTCAGCACTGAGTTTGATTATTTCCAGCCGTCTACTCCTTTTTGGTGTGTCTGCTTCTTCTTTCTCTAGGGTTTTTAAGTGAGTCATTAAGTTGCTTGAATGCGCTGTGTCAAATTTCTTCTTGAAGGCACTTAGTGCTATGAACTTTCCTCTTAGCACTGCCTTCATTTTGTCCCACAAGTTTGGGTATGTTGTCTTTTCATTTTCATTGAATTCTAGGAAGACTTTAATTTCTGTCTTTATTTCTTCCCTGACCCAGCTGTCATTTAGTAGAAAGTTGTTCAGTTTCCATGTATGTGTAGGCTTTTTGCTATTTCTGTTGTTATTGAGATCCAGCTTTATTCCATGGTGATCCAACAGTATACAAGGGATTATTTCAATCTTCTTGTATCTGTTAAAGATTGCTTTGTGACCAACTATGTGGTCTATTTTGGAGAAGATGCCATGAGGTGCTGAGAAGAAGGTAAATTTTTTTGTGTTTAGGTGTAAGGTTCTGTAAATGTCTGTTAGGTCCATTTGATTCATGACCTCTGTTAGAGATATTGTTTCTTTGTTTAATTTCTGTTTAGTTGACCTGTCCTTTGTGGGGTGTTGAAGTCATCCACTATCAGTGTGTGGGGATATATGTGTGTTTTAAGTTTTATCAATGTTTCTTTCACAAATGTGGTTGCCCTTGTATTTGTGGTATAGATGTTCAGGATTGTGATGTCTTCTTGGTGGAATTTTCCCTTGATGAGTATGAAGTGTCCTTCCCCATCTCTTTTGATCAATTTTGGTTGAAAGTCTATTTTATCAGATATTAGAATGGCTACTCCTGCTTGCTTCTTGCATCCATTTGCTTGGAAAGCTCTCTTTCATCCTTTTACCCTCAGGTAATGTCTATCTTTGTGACTTAGGTGTGTTTCTTGTACACAACAGATTGCTGGGTTTTGTTTACGCATCAATTCTGTTAGTCTGTGTCTTTTTATTGCAGAATTAAGTCCATTGATGTTGAGAGAGATTAATGACCAGTGGCTGGTCCAGATCCTTTGTTATTGATGTTGGCTGTGGTCATAAGGTTGTGTGCTTGGTTGCTTTTTGTTTTACTGTAGTGAGGTTATTTATTTCCTGTGTTTTCTTGAATGTAGCTATTTTTCTTAGGTTGTATTTTCCTTTCTAGTGTCTTCTGTAATGCTGGATTTGTTTGTAGGTATTGTTGAAATTTGTTTTTTTTCATTGAATATCTTGTTTTCTCCGTCTATGTGGACTGAGAGTTTTGCTGGGTATAGTAGCCTGGGCTGACATCTGTTCTATTAGGGTCTGCATGATATCCATCCAGGCCCTTCTGGCTTTCATAGTCTCTGTTGAAAAGTCAGGTGTGATTCTAATGGGTTTGCTATTATATGTTACTTGTCCTTTTTCTCTTGCAGCTTTTAGTATTTTTTCTTTGTTCTGTACACTTACGGTTTTGATTATTATGTGGCGGGAGAATTTTCTTTTCTGGTCTGATTTATTGGTTGTTCTGTAGGCTTCTTGTATTCTTATTGGCCTCTCCTTAAACTTGGGAAAATTTTCTTCAATGATTTTGTTGAAAATATTTTCTGGGCCTTGGAGAAGGGAATCTTCTTTTTCCTCTATCCCTATTATTCTTAGGTTTTGTCTTTTTATGTTGTCTTTAATTTCTTGGACGGTCTGTGTCAGGAATTTTTTAGATTTAACATTTTCTTTGACAGATACATCTATTTCTTCCATTGTATCTTCCACACCTGATTCTTTTTTCCATTTCTTGTAGCCTATTGGTTATGCTAACTTCTGTAGTTCCTGCTTTCTTCCCTAAGTTCTTTCTCTCCACAATTTCTTCCATTTGTGTTTTTTTTTTTTTTAATTTTTCCAATTCTATCTTCAGGTCTTGAGCCGTTTTTTTTTTTTTTTTTTGTTTTTTTTTTTTTTTGGTTTTTTTTTTTAATTTCCTTCACCTGTCTGACTGTATTTTCCTTCAATTCCTTCAGCTGTTTGTTTGAATAATCCTCTGTTTATTTTATTTCATTCAGTGATTTAAGCATTTCCTCTCTAAAGGCCACAAACTGTTTGGCTGCAGCTTCCTCTATTTCTTTTCGTATTTTATTTGTTTCCTCTGTTATCTTCTTCATGAGCATAGATGTTAGGTCATCTTCTTGAATTTCAATTATGCTAGAGTGTCTCAGGCTATTTGCCCTTGCATAACTGGTTTCTGGAGAAGCCATATTGCTCTGGCTTTTGTTGGTTGAACTTTTACGCTGTCCTCTTCCCATTGGGCTATGTTAGGTGTTTGAAGTTAGTTTCTGGTTTTTCCTGGACTCCTGTTGTGGAGAGAATCCCTTTGGCAGGAAGATGGTTTTTCTTGAAGGAAGCCTTCTCAACTTTTTGGGTATAGTCACTGGATGACTGGTGTTTTTCAGGAGTTGCTACAGCTCCCCTCAGGCATAGAGACCTGGGTGGTAACTGTGGTCCTGATTAGTTAAGAGGGCTCTCCTCTCACCGGGAGAAGTCCTGGAGACAGCTGCCCTCCTTCTGGGTTTCTTGCTGTACATTTAGGGATCAGCTGCTGTAACCTGTGTGTCCTCTGGTTTGGTCGGTTTTGTTAGGGATGACTGGTTGCCCCTTGGAGCAGTATCTGGGGGTTGATCTCAGGGTTTCCAGTCTTTTGTAGGTCTGTGGTTGGGGTTTGTGCCCCAGAACCCAAGAGGTAATCTGTGGAGGGTGAGTACTGCTCTCCTGGTAACAGCAGGCTATATGGGGCACAGCAGTTCCTTGGGTCGGGCCAGTCTGTGGGACCTTTTCCGGGGTATACTGGGTTGCCTAAGTCCGTCCCCTTTGCTTCGTTCCTTGTTTCTTTTGAGGGTTTCTCCAGACAGTGACTCTAAGACTCTGGTGTCTTGGGCCCACAGTTCTGTCTGTATGGAGTGGTTGGTACAAAGCAGGTCTCTGGGCTGGCGGAGCTTGTGCCCCCCTGCTAGTCTGTGGGAGCTGAGTTCCCAATAACTCTGTGCTCCCATCTTGGGCCCGCATCCGTGATGGCTGGGCGTACTCGCCTGTTTGCGATCTGTGGTCTGTGAGATTTTCCCCAGGAAAAGCCTAGGTGACCCAAGCAGCATGGTTTCTTCCTTCCCTGTGGGGCCCTCTCCGGACAGGGATTCCCAGTCTCTGTTGCACTGTGGCGTGCAGCTTTTCTGTACTGGTGAGCTGGGCTTGCAGCCGCTCTCTGCGTGGCGGGAGCTCATTTGTGGTGGCGGCGGGTACCCTCGGTCTGTGAGACCTTCCAGGGAAAGACTGGGTGACCCGTGATCAGACTCGCAACTTTCCTTCCCCGTGGGGTTTTCTTGCGACTGGGACTTCCAGTCTCTGGCACCCTTGTGCCCACCGATCAGCCTGGGAAAGTGATCGGGATATGCAGGCTTGCGGCTCCAGCCCGGAGACCCAAAGCCCACGTTACCTGGGATTTCTTCCGGGTTCTGGCTCTGCGGCCCGAGAGTGGACCAAATTGATTCCCACGCCGTGGGAGCCTCCCCTCACCTGGGAAACATGATCGATGTAGTTTTAGGGCCCAGAGTTCACTCTCCTGGTCGCTGCCCGGAGAGTGCTGTCCCGCTTCTCAGACACAGTACTCTCCCGGCGCTGCCATCTTGGCTTCCCAAGTCAGATTTTTTTAATTGCTGAAATGTAAGTGTTTTAATTATTTCTTTGAATAGCAATCTAGATATGTTTTAAAAATGTTTTCTCAGTCTGTGGTTGTTTGTCTCCCCTTGCTCATGAAAGTAACTTTGTAGAGCATAGATATATATTTAATCTTAAGAATAATTTATCAATTCATTCTTCTGCAAATAAAGTACTTAAAACTTAGAATTAAATTAAAATCTGTTTATATTTTTCTCTTATCTCTTAGGAGTTTTATGTCTTATACTTAGATATGTTACTCAATCTGAATTAATTTTTGTAAATGTTAGAAAATTTAACATCATGAAATTTGCGGGTAAATGGATGGAACAGTAAAAATCATCTTGAGCAAAGTACCCAAGACTCAGAAAGACAAATATATTATGTATTCCCTTATATGCAGATATGAGTTATTAAATCAATGATAACCAAACTACAAAACACAGAGCTCCAGATGTTAGGTATAGAGTGATGGACTAGAGTGTACAGATAGCTGTCATTAGGAAAGTGAAATAGAATGATAGTAATTGATGGAATTGGTGGATCAAGTGGGGAAGAGAAAAGGATAGGGGAACAAGGAGAAACTGCTAAAATTAGGAGCTGTTTTGAGGGGTAATAGGAAACCTAATACAGTAGTAGAAACTTCCTAAAATATATAAATATATGATGATGATCTAAATGAAATAACCAAACACTGGGGGAGACAACATCTTAACTGGACATTTCTTACCAACAAATAGGACTTCTAGTACCAGAACTGGTTACATCTAATTGAGTAGTTGGTCAAGAGAATCCCATAGGAATCCTCAAACAAGCCTGGCTGTTCCTAAAACTAGGCTGTTCTCCACAAACTGACAGCAAGGGCCCGTTGCTGAGGAAAATACCCAAATAACTCATTGAACACAAAGAAATGGACCATATGCCTACATAGAGGCAGGCTTCACCACTGTGTTCTAGGGTCTTTAGTATAGGAAAGTACTCTGCATGCTACCAAAGGAGAAATGTAAGCACCAACCCAGCCTCAACCTCTTTGCTCTACAATGGTGTCCTCCCTGAAAGACATGCTAGGGCAATGTTGGCACAAAACTTTTGGGAGTAACCAACCAATTTCTGATTTGATTTAAGATGGAATACATACCTGGCACTATTTGGGTAACTCAGAACCAGAGACTAGTTATCTCAGGGACCTAGGGTAAAACCAAATGTTACTATTTGAAAAACAAAACAATAAAATAAAAAATAAATCCCACTAGCATTAAAATGACTCATAATGATATTCTGTGACTTTGATAGATTTGTGCCCTATGTAGTCATTATTGGAAAAGCTTCCTTTTGCACCAAATGATAAAGAGAAACAAAGCCAAAGAATATGAAAAGAGTGGTAGACCTTGGAATTCTCAACCCTAAGTGGAATGTCTCTATTAATTCCTTCCCTCAGCTCAGGAAACCACACTGAAAAGAGTTAAGAGTTAAGAGTCTTCACTATGTTTAGATAAGTACCTTGTAGCCATGATCTCTCCAGGACTTTAAACATAAATGAGTGTTGGATTTTATCAAATGCTTTTTCAGTATCAAAGGAGAATATCATGTGTTTTTTTCATTTAGTTTGTTTATATGGTAGATTACATTGATGTGTTTTCATATGTTGAACCACCATTACATACCTGGGATAAAGCCTACTTGGTCATAGTGGATGGTATCTTTGATGTGCTCTTGTATTCAGTTTGCAAGTATTTCGCTGAGTATTTTTGCATCAATGTTAATAAGGATGATTAGCCTGAAATTCTCTTTTTCTTTTTTTGGTCTTGGTGAGGTTTAGGTACCAAGGTGACTGTGGCTTCATAGAATGAGTTTGGTCATGTTCCTTCTGTTTCTATTTTGTGGAATAGTTTAAAGAATATTGATGTTAGCTCTTCTTTGAAGGTCTGGTAGAATTCTGCACTGAAACCGTCTGGCCCTGGGCTTTTTTGGATGGGAGACTTTTGATGACTGCTTCTATTTCCTTAGAGGATATAGGACTATTTAATTGATTTGCTTGGTCTTGATTCAGCTTTGGTAAGTCGAATCAATCAAGAAAATTATCCATTTCATTTAGATTTTCAAATTTTGTGACATATAAGCTTTTGAAGTAAGACCTAAAAATTTTCTTTTTATTTCCTCAATGTCTGTTGTTATGTCCTTTTCATTTCTGATTTTGTTGATTTGGGTAGTGTCTGTCTGCCTTTTAGTTAGTTTGGCTAAGGGTGTGTCTATCTTGTTGATTTTCTCAAAGAACCAGCTGTTTGTCTCATTGAGTCTTTGAATTGTTCTCTTTGTTTCTAGCTTATTGATTTCAGCTCTGAATTTGATTATTTTCAGCTGTCTACTCCTCTTGGGTGTGTCTGCTTCTTTTCTTCCCCCTCTATGGCTTTCAGGTGAGGCAGTAAGTTGCTTGTATGAAATGTTTCAAATTTTTTTGAAAGGATTTAGTGCTGTAAATTTTCCTCTTAGCACTTCTTTCACTGTGTTTCATAAGTTTTGGTATGTTGTGACTTCATTTTCATTGAAGTTTAGGAAGTCTTTAATGCCTTTCTTTATTTCTTCCCTGACCCAGTTGTCATTTAGAAGCAAGTTGTTCAGTTTCCATGTGTTTGTAGGATTTTTGCTATTTCTGTTTTTGAGGTCCAGCTTTGATCTATGGCATTCTGACAGGGTACAAGAGATTATTTTAATCTTCTTTTATCTGTTGAGGCTTGCTTTCTGACCAACTATATGGTCTCTTTTAAAGAAGGTTCCATGAGGTGCTGAGAAGGTGATAAATTCTTTTGCGTTTGGGTGAAAGTTTCTGTAGATACCTGTTAGGTCCATTTGATTCATGACGTCTGTTAGTGTCATTGTTTTTTTTTTTTTTTTTTTTTTTTTGTTTGTTTGTTTAATTTCTGTTTTGTTGAACTGTCCTTTGTTAAGAAAGGAGTGTTGAAATCTCCCACTTTTAATGTGTGGGGATCAATGTGTGGGGATCTATTTGTGGTTTAAGTTTATTAATGTTTCTTTTACAAATGTGGGTGCCCTTGTATTTGGGGCATAGATGGTCAATTTGTGGTGTCTCCTTGGTGGAATTTTACTTTTATGAGTATGAAGTGACCCTCCCTATCTTTTTTGATTAATTTTGGTCAAAAGTCTCTTTCATTAGATATTAGAGTGGCTACTCCTGCTTGCTTCTTGGGTCCATTTGCTTAGAAAACCATCCTTGAGCCCTCTATTCTCAGGTAATGTCTATCTTTGTGACTGAGGTGTGTTTCTTGTATGCAATGGAATGTTGTGTCTTTTTTATGCATCCGTTCTGTTAGTCTGTGTTTTTTTTTATTGGAGAGTTGAGTCCATTGATATTGAGAGAGATTAAATGACCAGTGGCTTTTCGATCCATTTATTTTGATGTTGGTTGTGGCAGTGTGTTTGTGTGCTTGGCTACTTTTAGTTTTGCTGGAGTGATTGTATTGAGCTTTCTTCGGTGCATTATTCCTTCTAATACCTTCTGTAAGGCTAGATTTGTGGGTAGGCATTGCTTTAAATTTTTTTGTGTGTGTGGTTTAATATCTTGTTTTCTCCATCCATGATGATTGAGAGTTAGGCTGAAAAGCTTTCATAAAACAAGTGATACTGTCAACAAATCGAAACAACTGCCTATAGACTGGGAAAAGATCTTCACCAATACTATATCTGATAGAGGGCTAATATTCAGAATACATAAAGAACTCAAGAAGTTAGACACCAAAAAACCCCCAAATAATCCAATTTAAAAATGAGGTACAGGGCTAAGCAGAGAATTCTCAACAGAGGACTATAGATTGGCAGAGAAGCACTTAAAGAAGCACTCAGCATCCTTAGTCATCATGGGAATGCAAATCAAAACAATCCTGAGTAACCATCTTACACCTATAGGAATGGCTAAGATCAAAAACTCAAGTGATAGCACATGCTGGAGAGAATGTGGAGAAATTGGAACCCTCCTCCATTGCTGGTGGGAGTCCAAACTTGTACAACCACTTTGGAAATCAATGTGGTGGTTTCTTAGAAAATTGGCAATAGCACTACCTCAAGATCCAGCTATACCACTCCTGGGCATCTACCCAAAAGATGACCCACCATTCAATAAGAACATTTACTGAACTATGTTCTTAGTATTTTTATTTGTAATAACCAGAATATGGAGACAATCTAGATGTACCTCAACAGAGGGATGGATACAGAAGGTGTGGTATATCTACACAATGGAACACTTCTCAGCTATTAAAAACAAGGAAAACATGAAATTTGCAGGCAAATGGATGGAGCCTGCAAATTTCAGGAGAAGATATTATCCTGATTGTGGTAACCCAGAAACAGAAAGTCAGGCTTGGTATACACTCACTTATAAGTGGATATTAACCGTATAATATGGGTAGCCATCTACAGACCTAAAGAAACTAAACAGTAAGGAGGACTTTATGGAGGATGCTTAAATCTCATTCAAAATGTCAAACAGGATAGGCTTCAGAAGTGGTGGAAGAGAGGAAAAAGGATGGAAGCCTACTATGGAGAGTCCTCTGAAAGAATTCACCCAAAAGGAGATTGAAGCAGATGCTAAGACTCAGTGTCAAACTTTAGGCAGAACCCAGGGAATCTTACAGAGAAAGAGAGGAGTGGGAATAGAGCAACATGAAGGGGACAGGAGCTCCACAAGGAGACCAAAAAAACTAAAAGATCTTAGCCTAGGGTGTCCTGCAGAGACTGATACACCAACAGAGGACCATGAATGGAGAGAACCTAGAACCCCTGCTCAGATGTGGCCAGTTGACAGCTCAGTCTCCATATGGATCTCTGAGTGGATGAGCAGAGATTCTTTCTTCCATTTCTTGTAGCCTATTGGTTATGCTTACCTCTCTAGTTCCTGTTTTCTTCCCTAAGTTCTTTCTTTCCACAATTTCTTCCATTTGTGTTTTCTTTAATTTTTCCAATTCTATCTTCAGATCTTGAGCCATTTTTTTAAAATTTCCTTCACTTGTCTGACTGTATTTTCCTGTTTTTCCTTCAATTCCTTCAGCTGTTTGTTTGAACAATCCTCTGTTTCTTTTATTTCTTTCAGTGATTTAAGCATTTCCTCTCTAAAGGCCACAAACTGTTTGGCTGCAACTTCCTCTATTTCATTACGGATGGACATAATCTGTTTGAGTTTATCTTTCTCCAGGTCTTTACGCATTTTATTTGTTTCCTCTGTTATCATCTTCAAGAGCATAGATGTTAGGTCATCTTCTTGAATTTCAGTTATGCTGGGGTGTCCAGGGCTACTTGCCCCTGGATAACTGTGTTCTGGAGATGCCATATTGCTATGTCTTTTGTTGGTTGAGCTTTTATGCTGGCCTCTACCATTGGGCTATCTTAGGTGTTTGGAGTTAGTTTCTGGTGGTTTTTGGGATTTTGTGGTGGAGAGAATCTCCTTGGCAGGAAGATGGTTTTTCCTGAAGGAAGCCTTCTCAGCTTTTTGGGTATAGTCACTGGATGGCCGGTGTTTTCAGGAGTTGCCGCTGCTCACCTCAGGCATAGAGACCTGAGTGGTAACTGTGGTTCTTGTTAGTCAAGAGGGCTCTCCTTTCACCAGGAGAAGTCCTGAAGACAGCTGGCCTGTTATTTGGTTTCTTGCTGTAAATTTAGTGATCTGCTGCTGTAACCTGTGTGTCCTGTGGTTTGGTCAGTTTTGTCAGGGATAATTGGTTTCCCCTTGAAGCAGTATCTGGAGGTTGATCTCGGGGATTCCGGCCTTTTGTAGGTCTGAGGTTGGGGCTCTGTGCCCCAGAACCCAAGTGGTAATCTGTGGTGAGTGGGTACTGCTCTCCTGGTAACAGCAGGTTATCTGGTGCATAGCAGGTCCCTGGGTTGGGCAGGTTTGCGGGCCCTTTTCCAGGGATATACTGGGTGGCCTAAGTCATTCCCCTCTGCTTTATTCCCTGTGAGGATTTCTCCCCACAGGGACTTCAGGTCTCTGATACCCTGGGGCACACAACTGACTGTGCCGGAAAGCTGTCACCCAACAACTGCCTGTCCCTTCCAGTGGAGTCCAGTTCAGTTATGGCGGCTTGTACCCGCTGGTCTGTGAGACTTTTTCCAGGGAAAGACTGGGTGACTCAAGTCAGTACTGTTTCCTTTCTTCCCTGTGGGGTTTACACGGGACTGGGACTCCAAGTCTCTGGTGTTTTCTGTGCCCACCAATCAGCCTGGGAAGGTGATCAGGACATGCAGGAATGTGGCTCTGGTCTGGCAACCTAGTGCCTGCAGGACCTGTGATCTCTTCCGCGTTCTGGCTGGGTGTCCTGAGCATGGACCAGACTGATTTCCACACCATGGCGGTTTCCTCTCACCTGGGAAACACGATTCCTGTTGTTTTAGGGCCCAGAGTTCAGTTTCTTGGTTGCTGTATGGAAAATGTTATCCTGCTCCTCAAATGCAGTGTTCTCCTGGCACTGATTTCCTTATTTTTTTTATGGCAGAGTAATACTCCATTTTGTAGATGTACCACAATTTCTGCATCCATTCTTCAGTTGAGGGGCATCTGGGCTGTTTCCACCTTCTGACTATTACAAATAAAGCTGCTACAAACATTGTTGAGCAAATATCCCTATTGTGTACTTGAGCCTTTTTTGGATATATGACTAAGAGTGGTATGGCTTGATCTTGAGGAAGTGCTATTCCTAGTTGTCTGAGAAAGCGCCAGATTCATTTCCAGAGTGGTTGTACAATTTTGCATTCCCACCAGCAGTGGAGGAGGGTTCCCCTTTTTCCACAACCTCTCCAGCATGTGTTGTCACTTGAGTTTTTGATCTTGGCCATTCTGATGGGTGTAAGGTGAAATCTCAGGGTCCTTTTGATTTGCTTTTCCCTGATGGCTAATGACACTGAGCATTTTTTAAAGTGTTTCTCTGCCATTCTATATTCCTCTACAGAGAGTTCTCTGTTTAGCTCTGTTCCTTGTTTTATAATTGGATTGCTTGGTTTACTGCTTTTCAGCTTCTTTAGTTCTTTATATATACTGGATATTAGCCCTCTGTCTGATAAAGGGTTGGTGAAGATTCTTTCCTAATCTGTAGGTAGTTGTTTTGATTTGATGATGGTGTCCCTTGCTTTACAGAAGCTTTTCAATTTCTTGAGGTCCCATCTATTGATTGTTTCTCTTAGAGCCTGTGCTGTTGGTGTTCTGTTCAGGAAGTTGTCTCCTGTACCAGTGAGTTCTAGGGCATTCCCCACTTTTTCTTCTAACTCATTTAATGAGTCTAGTTTTATTTTGAGGTGTTTGATCCACTTGGACTTTAGTTTTTTGCATGGTGATAAGTATGGATCTATTTGCATTTTTCTACATATAGACATCCAGTTAGACCAGCACCATTTGTTGAAGATGTTATGTGTTTTCCATTGTATGGTTTTGGCATCTTTGTCAAAGATCAGGTGTCCATAAGTGTGTGTGTTTATTTCTGGGTCTTCTGTTTGGTTCCATTGATCCACCATTTGTTTCTATTCCAGTACCTTGCAGTTTTTATAACTGTTGCTCTATAGTACAGCTTAAGATCAGGGATGGAAATACCTCCAGCTCTGCCCTGCAGGCTATCAAAGCAGACGCTGAGACTTATGGCCAATTGTTGGGCAGAGTATATGGAATCTAATGTAAGAAGTGGGAAATAGTAAGATCTGGAGAGGACAGGAACCCCACAAGGAAAGCAACAAAAGCAGAAAATTTGAACACAGGGGTCTTCCCATCTTCCCAGAGACTCATACTCCAACCAAGTACCAGGCATGGAGATAACCTAGAACCCCTGAACAGATGTAACCCATGGCAGTTTAGTGTCCAAGTGGGTACATATTAAATGGAAGAGGGACTGCCTCTGACATAACCTGATTGGCCTGCTCTTTGATCACCTCCCCCTGATGGGGGTCAGCTCTACCAGGCCATAGAAGATGAAAATGCAGCCACTCCTGATGAGATCTGATAGACTAAGATCAGAAGGAAGGAGAGGAGGACCTCCCCTATCAGTGGACTTAGGGAGGGGCATACATGAAGAACAGAGAGGGAGAGTGGGACTGGGTGGGGAGGCGGGAGGGGCTTATGGGGTGTTAGAAGGTGAATAAAGAGCATAAATCGAGAGGGGCCAAGATGGCAGCACCGGGAGAACACCGTGTCTGAGAAGCAGAACAATACACTCCGTGCAGCGACAAAGAGACTGAACTCTGGGCCCTAAAACAACAGCGATCGATCCTGTTTCCCAGGTGAGGGGAGGCTCCCACAGCGTGGGAATCGGTCGGGTCCACTCTCCGCTGCCTGGCCAAAACCCGGAAGAGAACCCAGCAACTCGGGTTTTGGGTCTCTGGGCAGGTGCCGCAAGCCTGCTGGTCACCATCAATTTCCCAGGCTGATTGGTGGGCACAACGGGGCCTAAGGCTGGGAGTCCCAGTCACAAAAAAACCCTATGGGGTAGGAAAGTTGCCAGACTGGTCACGGGTCACCCAGGCTTTCCCTGGAAGATCTCTCTGACCATGGGTACCTGCTGCCATCACAATTGAGATCCGCCATGCACGGATTACAGCTGCGCGCCCAGCTCAAAATCCCTACTCCCTCTTTGGAGGAGGCAGGAGGTGTCCAGCAGAATCTGCTAGAGACCACATTGTCTGTACCCCAACCCGAGATCGGGGCTGAGAAAACCCAATCCTTTCGGGCACTCCCCCAAATGCCGCCATCACCCTGCCGCAGCGGAGCAGAAGGATAGAGAGGCTCACAGCGGCTTCACAGTGCTGGAACTCCAGGGCTGCCAGCTGCTCCTAGCAAACAAACTACAGTTGGGGATCTGGGACTGTGGTCATTCTACACGTCCTGAGATTATCCTGGGTCCAGCGCAATAAAGTCTAGCAGCAAGTACTATTACCGACCCCTGGCAAAGAAACACTGGCTCAGGGCTCAGGATCCGACTGAGAAGCCCCAACCCATGCTGGCACTCCCTTGAGAGCACCTCCATAAGCTTGCCCTAGCAGAGGAGAAGGTCAGAGGGGAAGGACAGAGAGGCAGCCTGCCAAGGACACAGCACAGCACCCTCTTTCCAGCACACCCAGCGGCCCCAAGCAGAGAAACCCAAGCTCTGGATCTGAGAACACTCAACCCTACCCGGTACTCTCTTGGGATCAGCAAACATAGATTCTACTGCTAGGCTGCTTCTGGCAGAGAGATCTGGACCCGGGATCTGGGATTGAGTACACTCAACCTAACTCTTTCCCACACCACCCCCGAACCAGTCAACATAACCCCTCCTGGCAAAGGGAAAGGACAAAAAGGCAGCACACAGGAAAGGTGGACACCGAGTCCTGCGGCCACAGTGTCACAGAGCTGACTGTTAGCCTACCCGTGAACTTTCGCAGCAGGACCAAAACAGAGAGTAGTGAGCAGGGGAACCCCTGTGCATTCCAACTGGTCCTGCAAGAGAGTGAGTGAGCCTTCTAGGGAGAGATTGCCCCAGACCCAGGGCCTCTCCAGAGAAGCAACCAGACGAGATCCCTGCAAACCACACCCCTAGTGTGCGCATCATAGGAATTCTTGGGATAGTGACCCCAACATTGAAACCTCTGCCTTGTGGGTCCACCAGGGTAATCCAGGCAAACAATCCCTGGATCTCAGTCAGAACTGCGTAATAGTGGCTTGCAGACCACTGCAATAGTCAGAGAATCCGCACAGGCACACTGCGCCCACTAAAAGCTCACGCAAATAGCGCCAGCATCACATTCCTTACTTAGGCAAAACTGAAAACACAGTGCACACTC
>NW_026596433.1:2400723-2446066 GCF_907164565.1 Psammomys obesus | reverse complement strand
TGTTGGTCACTAGTTTCTATCAACATCAACGGACTCAACTCCCCAATAGAAAGACACAGACTAACAGAATGGTTGTGGAAACAGGATCCATCATTCTGTTGCATCCAAGAAACACACCTATGCAACAAAGATAAACACTACCTCAGAGTAAAGGGCTGGAAAAATGTCTTCCAAGCAAATGCTTCCAGAAAACAAGCGGGAGTAGTCATCCTAATATCTAATAAAATAGACTTTCAACCAAAGTTAATCAAAAAAGATAAGGATGGCCACTATATTCTCATCAAAGGAAAAATCCACCAAGAGGACATCACAATTTTGAATATCTATGCCCCAAATACAAGAGCACCTACATTTGTAAATGAAACAATATTAAAGCTTAAATCACACATTGATCCTAAAACCCTAATAGTGGAGACTTCAACACTCCACTCTCACCAAGGGACAGATCAACTAGACAGAAAACAAATAGGGAAATAAAAACACTTACAGAGACCCTAAATCAAATGGACTTAATAGACGTCTACAGATCTTTTCATCCAAACTCAAAAGAGTATACCTTCTTTTCAGCACTGCATGGAACCTTCTCCAAAATAGACCATATAGTTGGTCCTAAAGCAAGCCTCAACAGATACAAAAAGATTGAAATAATCCCTTGTATTCTATCTGACCACCATGGACTTAAGCTGGACCACAACAACAATAGAAATAACAAACAGCCTACACCCACATTGAAACTGAACAACCTGTTACTTAACGACAGCTGGGTTAAGGAAGAAATAAAGAAAGAAATTAAGGACTTCCTAGAATTCAATGAAAATGAAGGCACAACATACCCAAATTTATGGGACACATTGAAAGCAGTGCTCAGGGGAAAATTTATAGCACTAAGTGCCTGCAAGAAGAAATTCGTAACAACACATACAAACAACTTAATGGCCCAACTGAAAACCCTAGAAAAAAAAAAAGCAGATACACCCAAGAGGAGCAGAAGGCTGGAAATAATCAAACTCAGGGCTGAAATCAATCAGTTAGAAACAAATAAAACTATTCAAAGAATCAATGAAACAAAAAGCTGGTTCTTTGAGAAAATCAACAAGATAGACAAACCCTTACCCAAACTAACTAAAAAGCACAGAGAAGCTATCCAAATCAACAAAATCAGAGATGAAAAGGTCAACATAACTACAAACACAGAGGAAATTCAAACAATCATTAGGTCATACTACAAAAGCCTATATGCCACAAAATTTGAAAATCTAAATGAAATGGACAATTTTCTTGATAGATTCCATCTTCCAACATTAAGTCAAGATCAGGTAGAAAGACTGAACAGCCCTATGTCCCCCAAGGAAATTGAAGCAGTCATTCACAGTCTCCCCTCCAAAAAAAGCCCTGGGCCAGATGGTTTCAGCGCGGAATTCTACCAGACCTTCAAAGAAGTGCTCACACCAATTCTCTTCAAACTATTCCACAAAATAGAAACAGAAGGTACATTACCAAACTCATTCTATGAAGCAACAGTCACCCTGATACCTAAACCACACAAAGACCCAACAAAAAAAGAGAACTTCAGACCTATCTCTCTTATGAACATTGACTCAAAAATACTCAATAAAATACTTACAAACCGAATCCAAGAACACATCAAAGATATCATCCACCACGACCAAGTAGGCTTCATCCCAGGCATGCAAGGGTGGTTCAACATACAGAAATCCATCAATGTAATCCACCACATAAACAAACTGAAGGAGAAAAACCACATGATCATCTCCTTAGATGCTGAAAAAGCATTTGACAAAGTCCAACATCCATTCATGTTTAAAGTCTTGGAGAGATCAGGAATACAAGGCACATATCTAAACATAGTAAAGGCAATATACAGCAAGCCTATAGCCAACATCAAACTCAATGGAGAGAAACTTAAATCAATCCCACTGAAATCAGGGACAAGACAAGGCTGCCCACTCTCTCCCTACCTCTTCAACATAGTACTTGAAGTCCTAGCCAGAGCAATAAGACAACTAAAGGAGATCAAGGAAATACAAATTGGAAAGGAAGAGGTCAAAGTGTCACTATTCGCAGATGATATGATAGTATATATGAGCGACCCCAAAAATTCAACCAGAGAACTCCTCCAGTTGATAAACACCTTCAGCAAAGTGGCAGGATACAAAATCAACTCAAAAAAAATCAGAAGCCCTCCTGTATACCAAAGACAAAATGGCCGAGAAGAAATTAGGAAAACAGCACCCTTCACAATAGCCACTAATAACATAAAGTACCTTCGGGTGACACTAACCAAGCAAGTGAAAGACCTGTTTGAGAAAAACTTCAAGTCTCTGAAGAAAGAAATTGAAGAAGATCTCAGAAGATGGAAAGATTTCCGTGCTCATGGATTGGTAGGATTAACATTGTGAAAATGGCCATCCTGCCAAAAGCAGTCTACAGATTCAATGAAATTCCCACCAAAAATACCAACTTAATTCTTTACAGACCTTGAAAAAAAGATTCTCAGCTTCATATGGAGAAACAAAAAACCCAGAATCTCCAAAACAGTCCTGTACAACAACAGATCATTTGGAGGTATCTCCATCCCCGATCTCAAGTTTTACTACAGAGCAATAGTAATAAAAACTGCATGGTATTGGCATAAAAACAGAAAGGAGGATCAATGGAACCGCATAGAAGACTCAGAAATAAACCCACACACCTATGAATACTCGATTTTTGACAAAGAAGCCAAAACCATTCGATGGAAAAAAGACAGCATCTTCAACAAATGGTGCTGGTCCCACTGGATGTCCACATGCAGAAAAATGAAAATAGATCTATATTCATCACCCTGCACAAAACTAAAGTCCAAGTGGATCAAAGACCTCAACATAAAACCAGATACTCTAAATCTGTTAATAGAAAAAGTGGGGAACAGCCTAGAAGTCATTGGCACAGCAGACAACTTCCTGAACAGAACAGGAACAGCACAGGCTCTAAGAGCAACAATCAATAAATGGGACTTCATGAAACTGAAAAGCTTCTGTAAAGCAAAGGACACTGTCATCAAAACAAAACGCCTGCCTTACAGATTGGGAAAGAATCTTCACCAACCCTTTATCTGACAGAGGACTAATATCCAGTATATACAAAGAACTAAAGAAGCTGAAAAGCAGCAAACCAAGTAATCCAATTAAAAAATGGGGAACAGAGCTAAACAGAGAATTCTCGACAGAGGAATATCGAATGGCAGAGAAACACTTAAAGAAATGCTCATCCTCATTAGCCATCAGGGAAATGTAAATCATAGTGACCTTGAGATATCACCTTACACCCATCAGAATGGCCAAAATGAAAAACTCAAAGGACAACACATGCTGGAAAGGTTGTGGAGAAAGGGGAATCCTCCTCCACTGCTGGTGGGAATGTAAACTGGTACAACCACTCTGGAAATCTATCTGGGACTTTCTAAAACAATTAGGAATAGTGCTTCCTCAAGACCCAGCTATACCACTGCTAGGTATATACCCAAAGTTTGCTCAAGTACACAAAAGGGATATTTGCTCAACCATGTTTATAGCAGCTTTATTTGTAATAGCCAGAACCTGGAAACAACCTAGATGTCCATCAACGGAGGAATGGGTACAGAAATTGTGGTATTTTTACACAATAGAATATTACTCAGCAATCAAAAAGGAGGAAATCATGAAATTTGCAGGCAAATGGTGGGATCTAGAAAAGATCATCCTCAGTGAAATATCCCAGAAGGAGAAAGACAAACACGGTATATACTCACTTATATAGACCCATAAGATATGATAAACATAATAAAATCTATACACCTAAAAAAGATAATCAAGAGAGCGGACATGGGGTAAGATTATCAATCCTCGTTTTGGAAGACAGATGGGATGCGCATTGAACATATGACAGGAGTCTACTGAGTGCATTTGAAAGACTCTAACTAGCAGTGTTTTCAAAGCAAAGGCTCATGACCAAACCTTTGGCAGAGTACAGGGAATCATAAGAAAGAAGGGGAGTTAGTCTGATGAGGAAAGGATAGGAGCTCCACAAGGACCAAATATATCTGGGCACAGGGTCTTTTCTGAGACTGACATGCAACCAAGGACCATGTATGAATGTAATCTAGAAATTCTACTCAGATGTAGCCTGTGGTAGCTCAGTAACCAATTGGTTTCCCATAGTGAGGGGAACAAGGACTATTTCTAACAGGAACTCAATGACTGGCTCTTTGGCCTCCCCACCCCCCAAAGGAGGAGCAGTCCTGTTAGGCCACAAAGGAGAGCTTTGCAGCCAGTCTTGAAGATACCTGATAAAACAGGATCAGATGAATGGGGAGGAGGTCCCCCCTATCAGTGGACTTGGCAAGGGGCACGGTGGAGATAAGGGAGGGAGGGAGGGACTGGCAGGGAATGAGGGATCGGGACAAGGCTGGGATACAGAGTTAATAAAATGTAACTGATAAGAGAAAAATAAAATTAAAAAAAGAAGGTGAATAAAGTGTAATTAATAAGATAAAATAAAATAAAATAAAATAAAAATCTTAATCAACAGCACATGCTAGTAAGGGTATGGAGAAAGTGGAATACTTATCCATTGCTGGTGGGAGTGCAAACTTGTACAACCACTTTGGAAATCAATCTGGTACTTTTTCAGAAAATTGGAAATAGCTTTACCTCAAGACCCAGCTATACCACTGCTTGGTATATACCCAAAAGATGCCCCACCATACAAGTATGTGTGCTCAGCTATGTTCATAGCAATTTAATTCACAATAGCCATAATCTAGAAACAACCTAGATGTCCTTTAACCAAAGGATGGATAAAGAATTTGTGGCAGAGCATGCCTACACAATGGGATACTACTCAACTGTTAAAAGCAAAGAAATGATATTTGCAGGCAAATGGGTGGCACTAGGGAATATCATCCTGAGTGACATAACCCAGTCCCAGAACAATACATATGGTATGTACTCACTTATATGTTGATTTTAGCCATATAGTCCAGAATAAGCATACTACAAGGCACAGACTCAAGGAAGATATGTACCAAAGATGATCCTTATTGGTCAGCTTTTCACTGTTCATTGATCATATCCACAGAGTTTTACCACTATTTAATAAAATAGAAAGTGTTTCTCTACTACTGATGGTTATCTTGAATGTGCTTTAGATGATATCACATGCCTTTTTAGCATTTACTGATATGATCATGTGCTCGTTCTTATTTGATAGGGTTGATAACATCATGGCAGCCATTTTAACATCATTTTACCTCTGCAAGTCTCTCAGAATCACAGGGAACCAGGGCTTCATCGATCAGAAGCCCAAGTCAAATGTTATGTTGAAATCCTTTTTTAAGATAGTTTTTACATTGCTTAAATTGCCCTCTTTACATTCATTCAATACAGGTAATAATCAGTTTTATTACTATTTTAAGACAAAGAAGAGTCTGACATTCTTGCCAGCAATCACAGCTACAAACAGTTGGATGTGCTTGCTTACTAAGGATAGATTCTGGTTGATCAGTGAGTCCTCTTCATTTCATACACTAATACAATGTGGATTTAGTTTGATTTAACTAGTGAGGAATTTTGAATTATGCTCATGAAAGATATTGTTATTTATCTTTATCATAATACCTCTTTTTTCTGATTAGATATTAGGAAAAAGCTAACCTTACAAAACCAGTGAGGAAATCTCTCACCTTTTTCTTCTGAAAAATAGATTAGAAATGATTTATAAAATTTATTCCTTAAAGGTTTGGTATAATTCATCATTGAATCCTTGTGAGTATGATGTACTCTTATCTAGAAAGTTATTAATTATTGATTCAATTTTCTTTTTGTTTAAATGCATATTCATTTTATTTATTATAATTTATAATTGAGTAGTTATTTCTTTCCCATCCTTTACTTAATTTATTTACCAAATTTTTCATGTTAAAAAGTCTCAAAGCTCATTCTCTGAGACTTTGTCTTCATTACATATGATCTTTCACTCTCACTGCTTTAAATGCCAAGGATTTGTGTTTGTGAATGTGTGTCTTTAGAGCAGGTCATGTCTTTCTAGCTCTGCCCTTTGGTGTTTTCAATTACCCATTAACATTTCAACTTGAATCCCTCAGTCATTGCTCCAGCATAGAGAGAATTTTTACATTTGACTTTGATTTGTATTTCCCTTAACCTCTCTTTTGTCATATAACAATATCATCATTATTAAAATTTATCAAAGTGTAACTTGTCAGCCATAAAAGAGAAAAACTTCTCTTATTATTTTTGTCATCAAATTCACATTATTTTCAGATTATATTTTGTGTCATTTAGCTTTGCATTCTTCCCTTATCAACATATCAGTGAAAATCACCATTTTCTTTTATTTGAGACTTGTAATAAGCTTTCTAACTATGCTTGTCCTTCTTCCTCTTTCCCCTTCTCTTCCTCTCTTCCTCCAGTTCTTCTTCCCTTACTCTCTTCCTTCTTTCCTTCCTGCCTCCCTTCCTCCTCCCTCCCTCCCTCCTTTCTTCCTTATTTCCTTTTTTTCTTCCTTTCTTCTCTACCTTCCTTCCTTCTTTCCTTTCTTTTTTCCTTTGAGGCATGGTCTTACATAACCCCAGATGGCTTTTAACTTACCATGTTGCCTGAGTTGGCTGGCAGAGTCAAAGAGTTCTTGAGTGGGGAGTGGTAATTTAAAGAAAAAAAAATATATCATGGAGATAACTTAAAATTCGGGCACAGAAGTAGCATATGGCAAATCAGTGTCCAAGAGGGTTCCCCAATACCAGGAACAGGGACCATCTCTGACATGAACTCATGGGCCGGCTCTTTGATCAACTCCACCTGAGGGGGGCACAGCCTTACCAGTCTACAGAGGCAGACAAGGAAGCCAGTCATGATGAGACCTGATAGACTAGGGTCAGATGGAAGAGGAGGAGGACCTTTGCTATCATTGGACTGGGGGAGGGGCTAGGAGAAGAAGAGGGAGGAAGGGTGGTAGTAGGAGGGGGTGGAGGAGGGACTACAGCTGGGATACAAAGTGAATAAACTGTAATTAATAAAAATAAAATAAAAATTTAAAACAAGAAAAAAAAGAAAAAAAGACACTTCACATGGGATCAGTTTGAGAGGGCTTCTAGTAGAAACGAGTCACCTGTTTATTCCACAGTTCCTTTATATAATCAGAGCAAAGTACTTTGATAAATGAAGTTCATAGAGAAATCAAACTTTTTTACCTCGACCACTTGTCTGTGTATCCTCACACAAACAAAAGAAAGTGAACTTGGCAAAAACATTCTTCCTATTGTCACAAACAAAAGGAAATGGACTTGGCAAAACATCTTCTCTATCTTCGATTCCAGGTGAAGTCCAGTGTGAAAACATGCTTTTTTATTTTTTATTTATTTATTTATTTTTGCTGAGAGCTCAATAAGGAAGCATCCTGACAAACAAGTGGCTCTCCACACTATGTATCTTGGACTTTTGATTTTGTTTCCACATCCGGTGTATTGGGAAGAGGAAAATATGGCTTCATATTCACTCTTTCCCATTATCAACCATTTTCTGGTCTAGAGCTAGAAATAAACTGGATTAAAGATAAACTAGATGTTTTCTTCACTCTGTTCAAACTACGTCCAATGAAAATTCATCATAATTTTTCCAGATGTGCCACACTTTTTCATAGTGAAATTCTACTCAGCCATAAAAAGTAAAATTATATTCTCAGGAAAAGGGGAGGTACTGTAAAAATATTACACTGAGTGAGATAAGCCAGGCCCAGAGAGTCAGATACCATATATTCTGACACATTTTTAAAACCAAAAAGTCCTAAAAAGCACTTGGTCAAACTTCATGTCTTTATAATGTGATTTGATTCCAATGTCATTTTCTTCTTGGTAATTTGCATATTGTCTGACTTTGATAGCTGATATGTGTTATTTTATGATTGGGGAAAACAAGTTTACAGAAACTACTGTTGTTCTAAAAGTTCACAAAATTGTAAACTGAGCAGCACTGTCCCCATGGCTTTACTTCCTAAACGTGTTTATTTTCCTCAGGCCACATAATTTAAAAATGCAATTAAAATTTACTAATAATAGAAAACACATACTTAGAGGGAAAAGTAATGATATAACTGAAGTATTAATGAGTTAGTTTTGTTGGGGTCACCAGTTCATGGCTGATGTACATTTATATCTTCAGTCCAATTTATTTAATAAAGACAGCCTCATACGCAATGGATCTGTGGGTGCATACCACTTTTCTTTTCTCCAGGTATGTCCTCTTAAATTTTTAATTCATTTGTTTGTTTGTGTGGAACTCGACATTGACCCCTGGGCCTCAAGAACTCCAGTCAAGTATGTAGTCCTCATGTTTTAAATGTTACACATTCCCACAGAACACATTATTTCTTGGCCACTAGGAAAGAACTCTACTATCTTTCCCATGTCTATTTGATTATACTCAAATAAATCTGAGAGGGGATTGTTGCTTCCTGGTTATGCTGAAATGGTGGTTTTATCATGTTGCCATGGACTAGTCATCTGTGTAAGTCTGCACTCTGCCTACTTCTCTGAAGTATATTCTTGCATTTGTGGTGTGTTTGTGTGTGACTCTGTGTGTTGTGATGTATGACTATATGTGTGTGACATGTGCGTGTATGTGTGACATATTGTGTGTTGTGATGTGTGTATTTGCATGACATGTGTGCCTGTGTGTGAGAGAGACATACATGTGTGTATGTGTGATGGGGAGAAATTACTGGTGTAATACAGGAAATGACCGAAGGAAACCCAGGAAAGTAAAGGTTATGCATTCTGTTCTTTTGAAATAGCCCAAATGGTAATATCAGCATTTGGTCTTAGCTTGAAAATCCAGCATGACTTTTACAAACCAATTTCCTGAGCTGCATTGGCAATCAGATACTTAGCTATAGCATGCCATGAATCCAAATGGGCACATTAAGATTAAAATGGCATGCATTTTAACATCATTCCACTTCTGCAAGTCTCTTCAGAATTACAGAGAACCAGGGCTTCACTGAACAGAAAGCCAGAGTCAAGTGTTATGTTGGAAACTTCTTTTAAAAAGATAGTTTTTACATTGCTTAAATTGCCCTCTGTTGTGTGATGGAAGTAATATAATGTCACACCCATTCAATGCAGGCAATATTCAGGTTTATTACTATTTTAAGACAAAAGAGAGTCTGACATTTCATGCTGGCATTCACATCTGCAAACAATCACAAGGCAAATCTATTTCACTGTACATCATTTTTGAATGTATGAGAATTGCTAGATTTTACTGATTTCTGGATAGTCTTGTTGTAGCTACAGCTTATCCCAACAGCCCTACCACTGACCACTGACGGGTAGATTGGTGTCATGCAAACCAAAAAGGCACCATTAGGTATCATTGATTAGGGCTTCAGAACCATGTATGGATTGTGAGAATAACTGATGCCATTTTGTCATGAATAGCAGCAAATTCTATGCAGTACATAATGACAAACGGATACATTATGAGGCTATAAGAAAAACATCAAGCTAATCCCAGCTTAATCCATTTGTTCCACAGACATATATGTTCTTTGTTTAGTGATGCAATTAAGGATGTTCCAAAAACACCAATAGACTTTTAAATAGGGCTATTAAAACAAATTAAAGTTCACATAAAGAAAGCTGATGGTATTAATATATACGTGATTATGCCCATAAAAGTCTTCTGGAATCAGGAGAATCAGATAAGAAAGGGACACACATAACAGAGCAATAACATCTGTAAGTAGGTATTATTAGGTGCCTAAGCAGTTGTGTCTTATTATGTCCTCCACAAATGCTGTACATTTTCTTTTCTTCATGAATGAAATTCATATTTCATATTTCTACTAACTGCTATGATTTTTCTTTCCTTGATTTAAAAAAAACATTTATTTTGTGTGTTTGGGATTAATTTATCTCTGCCTTTGTATAGATATAGGCATTGTATGTCAAATTTTAAAATGCAAACCCAACCTCTATGTGGCTTTCAGAATTGTTCAGGGAGTTCAAGGTCATTGTAAAAATTGTCATTGAAGTTAAACACAGCAGTGAAAGCCATATGAAATCTAGCACTGAACGCTGAATTAATTCTCTTTAAAATCCTCTACCTACTTTAACACCCGTAATTCTCACTCTCTAACACAAACACAAAACAAGAAAAAAAAGCACAATAATGTAATGATTAAAATAATATGCAACACTCATTTTCCATTTGTTATTTGACCAGTGTATGTGGGTATACATGCTCACAGAAGCATAGTAGAATGCTGGGTGTCCTCCTTTGCTACTCTGTCACTCCCCACCTTTTGCTTTGGCACATGCTAGATCTAGAGCTTGCAGTCAGGCTGAGAAGCCAGAAACTCCTTCAATCTGCCTATATTTTCATGACAATGGTCTTCTACAAATTGTTAAATCTGTATCAGTCAATTCAATATTTCCCCATGTAACTTAGTTTTTTTTTCTATTAATACACACCTACAAAGTCAAAGCAAATACCTAGAGCAAGAGTAAAGTTCAAATGTTATATTTTAAATTCATAGTTGATTATGACTTATTGAGTTAGATAGTAACTCGTTGTTATGCAGTGAGAATTATACTTATCTTAAAAAAATGGCACCCTTAACAGAGTAAGTATTTACCACAAACTTTCTAGTTCCAAGAAGGCAGTGCTCAGAAAAATGAGAAATGTAAAATGGTATATCTCATCATAACAGAACATTTTCACAAAAGTGAAAGAAAATAAAATGAGGCTAGAGCTGTAATAAATTTCCAATTGTCATTTGTTTGCCAGGCCAGGAAAGCTATTTACCAGTGGAGAATTATTTAAATCACATTAGACGGCAGCAGCAGCACCAGAGATGTGTGGAGAGAAAACAAACTTGTTTAATATGATTATCTTTTCAGCCAGAGCAGCCACACGAAGAATCGAGGGCGTCAGAGGCAGCATCAATAATCAATTTGCCTTATTTTTTACAAGCAAATGACATCAAGTGGTTTTTTGTTTGCTCTTGATGAGTTCTCGGATGTTGCTGCTTCTCATCAGCTGTTCTTTATTTGGCGGGTCAATGCTGTGTTTTAAACAGCAGAGAACTAATTTCTAAGTATGTTGTCCACAGAACGTGAGGAGGTAAGATTTTTTTTTTTTTAGTTGAACATGTAAGGCGATGAAAGAGAAACACAGGGAGAGGGCTTGAGCTTTGGGCATCACCTGCCTGAGATGGACATTAAAGTGTCAAAAATATGTAAATAGAGCATGAAAGGATTATTTGGACAAATTTATTCTCTTTAAATGTGAGGGAAAAAATGAAAATGTGAGGGGCCGAAATCCGATTATTGTCTGCCTTACAATTTACCAGCAGGTATTAAAATATAATGGCATATTTTGTGTGTTTTTTTAACCAATACTGTAAACTTGGTTCTTTTTCATGAACCCCATCATTCTGAGTTTCATGAACTTTTATCTTAAACTGAAGTTGAATGTACTAATTTAACCTGTCACATAAAGATGTACTGTCCTCACAGTGAGACAGGGGCATGGCAATACCGAAGTCAGGGTTGATGCTGAAATTTCTGTAGAATTTTAACTGTCTTCAACCAACCTCAATGATCATTTACTAGACAGTACTTCTGTATTGGCTACATTTCTTTCAGTAAATTTCACCTAAAATTATAAGGAGTATGTACTTACTTGGGACATTTATAGTATGGTGAAGCCATTTTAGCAATGAACATTAAGTCTCAAGTAAGGCTGAGGTACTTTGTACACTGTCAAAGTTAAAATAAAAAGCAAGGTCCTCATTCCCACACAAATTTATATCAGATTGTCCAAACTCTCATATCCAGCAGGCTATTGCACAGTCCAATGATAATAAGAACATTTTCCAGCCTTCTCAAAGTCCATTTTAATCATGTAATTGAGGAATGAATGTTCATATAGCTTTCAGGTCAAAGTGATAATCTGAAATATATCAATAAGCACAAAGTCTAGTGGAAGAGTATGAATCTGAATGCTTCCCAAAAGAGATACATTCAATTAAAAGAGGTCCATGTGGATTGATCTCAGAATTTTGTCTGCATCCTTATGGAGGAACTTTTCAAAGATGACCTATGTACAGTATCATTACAGATAACTATTCATAATTATTTGAAATGGATTTGTTGGAAAAGAATTCTGATTTTAAACACCAAATAGATGACTTTCTAACCTTGACAAAATTCCATTTGTCTTTTTGTTTTGTTTTGTTTTGTTTTAATTTTATTTTTCTTTTTAGTTACATTTTGTTAACTCTGTGTCCCAGCTGTATCCCACTCCCTCATTCCCTCCCCAACCCCACACTCCCTCCCTGGTCTCCTCCCTGCCCCTTTCCAAGTCCACTGATAGGGGAGGACCTCCTCCCCTTTCATTTGACCCTGTTTTATCAGGTATCTTCAGGGCTGGCTGCAAAGTCCTCCTCTGTGGCCTAACAGACTGCTCCTCCCCTGGGGGGGGGGGGTCAAACAGCCTGCCCTTGAGATCCTGTTAGAAATAGTCCGTGTTCCCCTTACTTTGGAAAACTACTTGGTTACTGAGCTACCACGGACCACATCCGAGCAGAAGTTCTAGGTTATATCCATAGATGGTCCTTGGTTGAGTGTCAGTCTCAGAAAAGACCCTGTGCCCGGATATATTTGGTCCTTGTAGAGCTCCTATCCTTTCCATATCATACTAACTTCCCTTCTTTCATATGATTCCCTGTACTCTGCCGAGGGTTTGGTTATGAGTCTTAGTGTCTGCTTTGAAACACTGCTAGGTAGAGTCTTTCAGATGCCTTTTGTGGTAGACTTCTGTCATAAGTTCAATGCACATCCCATTTGTCTTTCTAAATGAGGATTAATCACCTTCGCCTGTGTCCACTTTCTTGATTATCTTCTTTAGGTGTGTAGATTTCATTATGTTTATCATATCTTGTAGGTCTATATAAGCGAGTATATACCAAGTTTGTCTTTCTCCTTCTGGGATACTTCACTCAGAATAATCTTTTCTAGATAGCCCTGTGTAAAGCACAACTGTGCCTACTTAAGGTTACATTTTTGACCATTGTCAAAAAAGTACCCATATGACCCATATAACATTAGATTATGGGTCTACAGAAACTAAATTTCTTACTGTGTAATCATTTACAGAGCAAGTTTCTTGACTCTTATCTTCCAAGAACAATTTCAGATGCAATAACAGATATGGGCTCTCTTGAAAGGTATAACATTTTTACATATATTAGTTGATTATCATTAATCTATAACACTCCCAAAAATTAAAAAGCTACAAATAAATAACTGTAATAAAAATTTTACAAGCTTGCTCACTCAATATTCTTTAGGAGAGGCTCATTTTCTTACCTTTTTGTTCTTTTGGCTTATTAATGAAAAACGTTAAGAGCAATGGGATGCATATGATCCAAATACATTAAATAAATATAGGAAAATGTCTTATGAAAACCTATTTATACCACAAATATGCAACAAAATAATTTTTGTTTCCAATCATTAGCTGCACACAGAGTTGACACTATATATGTTTATACAAAACACATTAAAAAGAAGAAAAAAGGGAAATCCTTAGCTTTCTTTATTATACATTCAATTATTTGAGGGGGATCTACACATATTCTATACATATTAAGATTATTATTGTTATAGTTTTGAGATAAAATACTACTGAGAATCTATATCTGTAATATGTTGGTCCTCCATCCAAGTGTCCAGCCTGTGGGTGAGGAGCAGAGGGTCCAGGCCCAGTGGGTGAGAGGTGCTGAGTTACCACACAGACACCAGGAGTCGGGTGAAGGCAATCTGAGGGCAAGTGGCTGCAGAGTCATTTATTCCAGAAGAGAGAGCAGGTTATATAGCTTTGGGCGACCAATCAGGTTCCTCCATATCATCTTTCTGCCTTTGGTTGTTGGTCTCTGAGCAGACTCTCCAACGGGTACTTTCCACCCGACTGCTTTGTTAGTCTCATACATGGAAGCTGCCCCAGGCCTTAACCCTAATGACCATTTGCTGGGAGTGCCTCCAGTAATAGATAATATATATCAATTTTTTGATATATATACATACATATGATTATCCTTAGTGAAACCATTATAATTCCAAATTCATTTTCCCCATAACCTTCTTGAAACAAGGCAATGCTAAGTCTGATTCCAGTATGTGTATTCACTTACTGTTTACTGAGAAATATTCAGATTTAAAAAAAAAAAAGTTTTGTTTTGTTAAATCAGTAGTCTTTAGAATCCTTTAGTCTTTAAGATCTTGCCAAGTATTTCAGAATAAATGGCTATTATATTATGTTCTCTAATTCTTATCTTAGCATTTTCTATTACTCTTTGCATAGACTAGTCTATTGGAAGGAGAGTCATGGTGGACTGAAATCTTGTAAGAGCCTTAGGAATCTATTTTTTTCTGTTTCATCTTTACCAATATGCTCCATCCAGTATGACATCTAAGTCCCAGCCTTTGTGCTTTGATAATGGCTTTTCTTATCAGCTGTGACACTTGGGTTCATTTTCTCTTCGCTCACATATGGAATTCCTATAAGTACATATATTTTTAACTCATGGTCCTTTCTCTAAAACACCTTTAAAAGGTGACATATAATCCAGTGTTCAGACTTTTGACATTAGCAATAATTCAGTATAGTAGAAGAACTAAAAGTAAAATTCAAAGGCCCTTTTTTAAAAAAATATTTATTATTTATTAGAATTTATTCACTTTTTATGCCTGCTGTAGGCCCCCTCCCTCATCTCCATCAGTCCAACCCTCCCTCCCTCTTCTTCTCCTAATCTCCTCCCCTAGTCCACTGATTGGGAAGGTTCTCCTCCCCTTCCATTTGACCCAAGCCTATCAGGTCTCATCAGGACTGGCTGCAGCCTCTTCTTCCTTGACCTGGCATGGCTGCCCCACCCCAGGGGGAGCTGATCAAAGAGCCAGCCACTAAGTCCATGTCAGAGACAGCCCCTGATCCCTTTACTAGGGAACCCACTTGGAGACTGAGATGACTATGGTCTACATCTGAGCAGGGGGTCTAGGTCCTTTCCATGCATGGTCATTGGTTGGGGTATTGGTCTCTGTAGGGTGCCCTGGGCCCAGAATTTTTGGCTTTTTCAAGGGAAGGGAAGTAGTAGCCACCAACTACTTGGTTTGTATTATGTAGCGCTATTGTTAAATTCTTAGAAGAAAAACTAATATCCGGCATGTAGGAACTACAAATATTTTATGTTTGTAACATAAGTATTGGTCTACTAAATTTATAGTGTACCTCCATATTGTAAACACTTCCAACCTTTACTTGGAAAATCCATTAGTAAATACTGTAGCTCCCTGAAACATACCATCTCTATTGCAATTGCGCATACAAATAGAACACACAACAGATACCAGGCGCTGGAAGTACAGCAAGTGAGCCTTCGCAAGTGGGTGCTGAAAATGCTCATGAGTCTCTGCAAGGGCTGGAAGCCTCTTTACCATCCCCAAGAAGTCTTCACTAAAGGAACTTTTAAAGACTATTTTCAAGGCCAAGGCGTGTGTGTGTGTGTGTGTGTGTGTGAATGTGTGTGTGTCTGTATTTACATATGTGTGTGTTTGTGTGTGTATTCGTGTGTGTGTGTGCATTTATGTATATGTGTGTGTGTGTTTGTGTGTGCATTTTGAGGCAGAGGTAATATTGTGATTTACCTTTTTTTATGTTACCTGCTCTCAGATATAAGAAGATGGTGGAGGGAAAGCATGTTTTATGACTAACTGACCTAGAGACTAGGTAAACCTTTCTCCTTAACTATCTCGTGCATACAAATCTAATGGGGGTTTGAGAGAATGGAGTCATAAACTTCAGCATTTCTATGTTGCTTACAGCTGTGAAAAAATGAATTACTGATGGATTAATTGGCTACTACTAAATATGCCTTTTTTTTTTTGACACACTCTTGGCTGTCCTGGATTCACTTTGTGGACCAGGCTGGTCTTGAATTCATAGTAATCTGCCTGCCTCTGCCTCCCTGAATGCTGGGATTAAAGGTGTGTGGTACCATACCAGGCTGCCTATTATTTTCTTTTTTAGAAATTTACTTATTTATTAAATTAATTACAGTTTATTCACATTGTATCCCAGCTATAACTCCCTCCCTCGTCCCCTTCCAATCCTACCCTTCTTCTCTCCTTCCTCCCATGCTCCTCCCTGGCTGCATTTGTCTTCATCTTTGGCCTGGTATGGCTGCTCCCCCTCAGGGGGAGGTGATCAAAGAGCCAGCCACTCAGTTCACACAAAAGGGAATGACATCAGAAGAGGGAGAAAACAAGAAACAGGACAGGAGCCTACCACAGAGGGCCTCTGAAAGACTACCCAGTAAGGTTTCAAAGCAGATGCTGAGACTCATAACCAAACTTCAGAGTACAGGGAATCTTATGAAAGAAGGGGGAGATAGAAAGACCTGGAGGGGACTGGAACTTCACAAGGAGAGCAACAGAACCAAAAAATCTGGGCACAGGGATCTTTTCTGAGACTGACACTCCAACCAAGGACCATGCTTGGAGATAACCCAGAACCCCTGCTCAGGTGTAGCCCAAGGCAGCTCAGTCTCCAAGTAGGCACTGTAGTAATGGGAACAGGACTGCCTGATTATTTTTAATACTTTCAAACTTTTATGATGTTTTATATCATTTAAACCTAATTTTTCATTATAAAAATATTCAAACAAATACATGTGTAGAATTAATAATCTATGGCACCTACTACATTAGTGGTTCCTCTCTAATAAGTGTGAAGACCCATAAATCTGAGAGTGACATCTCCAAAAAATGACAATGAATGAAGTGTTCTGTTTCACCTAAATAAAACAAGACATACAATTCTCACAAAAGAAACTTTTAAAGAGAAGTCTTCCTTATAAAATTTGAATGAATAAATATATGACAGTATATGCAATATTTTCACCTTACTAGTAGCTAAGACAAATTGACTGATACCTATCAACTGCCTTGTCTTTCAACCTTCAGCTATTTTGTGAGCTTTCCACTCTTTGCATCTCATGTGAATTTGTAGGTGTATTCATATGTATTATGTGAGTTTAATCAACAATAATCAAGTAATAAACTTTGTGAGAACATGTTTTTATTTCCACTTCCTTTCTTATTTTCCCCAGAACTTTTCAAATACATGATAACAAATGCTTGCTTAATTAATGGTGAATTAAATCACCACCTCCCTCTCCTTATTAGTGAACTAAGCACATTATTTTTAATTTCTAGTTTTTTTCTACTAACCAAAACAAGATATAGAATGTGATCAGGTATCTCTAGAGGTCCTAGTCAACCTGAACTGTGAACATTACTTTCATCTATGAATTAGAATAAGATAAAATGGATCAGAATATTAAAGTAATTTTGTATTCATTTCATTGTTCCCAAAGCTAATTTTAAAGATTATGTTTCCATGAATTGGTTTCTCTTTTAGGTTTTTTATAATGTAAAAGAATGAATTGAGAAAAAAACATAATAGATTGAAACCTTGTCATTGGTTATAATTATAGTCATTTGAAATGCAGCTTTATAGTGTGGAGACTTAAACACACAGTTTCTCAATAAATGTAGGGGCGTAGAGGCTTGGTTTTTTTCCCTTTGATTTTACTGTATTTGTTTAAACAATTACTGTCTTTTTGAGATTGTTATATGAAGAAATAATTCAACAGCCATTTTTTAACTAACAGTCCCTCTCTTTCCCTCCAACCTTTGCAACTTTGTTATATGGAAATAGTTTGAGACTAACACATCCAGAGGAGTGAAAACTGAAGTTTTACTCATCCTGTATAGAGAAACTATCATTCCTATAAACATGACAAGTGTAAATTTTTTTTTTCTACAATATCTTCAAAACATTTGCCGTGCAAGTTTATCCTGAATTTGAGCTTCCTGGATGCAAGTTAGAGAAGTTTAATGTGCATTTAATATGAACATCTTCCATGCTTTAGTGAAATGCCTGAATTCTCTCTCTTCTATGATACAAACCATGTATATAATGAGAGCAGCACAGTGCCACTGACATTCATGGATAGTGATTATTTCAGATGATTTTATGTGCCAAATGCAGAGCAGAACATGAAGCAGAACAAGAAGACTTAAAGATCATCGCTTCCTCAAAGGTCATCCACTAGGAGAGCAGTAGAGACTGAAAGCTGCCAAGTTAGGGAGGCCAGTGTCCATGCTGGAATGCTATGGTCTTTAACTTTTTAATAATTCACTGGTGATCTTCTATTTGCTTGTATTAAATCACTTCGTGCCTGAAATGTGAGTAGCTCAGGTTGAATAGCTTAAAAGAAACCTCAGATGTGCCAACTGAGCCTTCTTGGTTAAAAATCAGAAAGAGCAATGATGTTAACGATGGTAACAGTGCCACATAAGTCCCAGCTAATATTGTTTGAATTGTTCTAACTACCAACCAGTCTAACTATATATTATTTTTGAGTTACAGGTTTATGAAATTCAACCAGAAATGTATCTCTAGTCTTCTTTCACTAATACTCTAAATATAACCAGAATAATTTGCCAGAGCCCGCCGGCAAAGTCTGACAGTTCTAGAATGGGAGTGAGGATTGAAAGAAAAAAAACAAAAACAAACAAACAAAAAACAACTCAACACACTACACATGGGATCAATACAAGAGGACTGCCAGTAGAAACTATAACAATGGTTTATTCCACAATTTCTTTTCACAGTCAGAGGAAAGCACCTCGATACAATGAAGGGGTTCATCAAGAGGTCAAACTTGTTTATCTCAACCTTTTGTCTGTGTGATCCTCATACAAACAAAAGGAAATGAACTTGGCAAAACATCCTGCCTATACCTGTCTCCAGGTAAGGCCAGAGTGAAAACAAGCAGCTCTCCATAGTAATGGTACCCAAAGTCCAAATGTCATCACTTACTAAATATCAATGACAAGAGTAAAACCCCTGTACCTTACAGGTTTTCATAAAAAACTCCTTTACTGTTAAAATTACAGTCACACAGAATATAAGGGGAAGACATTTTTTTGTTCTGTTTTCTTTTTTATTATTTTTTTCTTTTTATTAATTAGAGTTTATCTACTTTGTATCCCCCTGTAGCTCCCTCCCATCTCCCCTCCCAATCCCACCTTCCTTCCCCCTTCTCTACCTACATCCCTCCCTAAGTCCACTAATAGGGGAGGTCCTCTTTTCCTTTCTTCTGATCCTCGTCTATCAGGTCTCATTAGGAGTGGCTGCATTGTCTTCCTCTGTGGCCTGGTAAGGCTGCTCCCCCCTCAGGGAGAGGTAATCAAAGAGCAGGCCAATCAGTTCATGTCAAAGGCAGTCCCTGTTCCCATTACTATGGAACTCATTTTGACACTGAACTGCCATGGGCTACCTCTGTGCAGGGGTTCTAGGTTATCTCCATGAATGGTTCTTGTTTGGAGTATCAGTCTCAGGAATTTTAACAGTTGGTTAGAGTATTAAATATTGGAGTACTTTAATGTGTTTCACTTTTGCATGTACAGTTCTAGTCTATTATGTGATCATATGCTTAGCCTGAACCTTAAATATGTTTCTTAACAGATCTTGGGATCTGAAGATATTTTATGTCAGGGGTAAAATAGGATGATCACAAAATTATAAATTTGTGTGAAGAAATAATATAAAGATGAAATAAGAAACACACTTAAGAAGCAAAATTAAGTGGTAGTGTGCCACAATCTTTTAAAGTAACACATTGAACATTAGAAAATTCTTATACCAGCTTTATTTGTAATAGCCAGAATCTGGAAACAACCTAGATGTCCCTCAATGGAAGAATGGATACAGAAAGTGTGGTACTTTCACACTATGGAATACTACTCAGCAACTAAAAACAAGGAAATCCTAAAATTTGCCGACAAATGGTGGGAACTGGAAAAGATCATCCTGAGTGAGATGACCCAAAAGTAGAAAGACATGTACAGTATATACTCACTTATAAGTGGATATTAGCCATATAATATACAACAAACTTACTAAAATCTATATTCCTACAGAGGCTAAACAACAAGGAGGAAGATGCTTAATACCCCTAGGGAAGATGCTTAATCCTCATTCAGAAGGGCAAACAGGATAGGCATTGGAAGTATGAGAAGAAAAGGAACTGGACAGGAGCCTTCCACAGAGGACCTCTGAAAGACTCTACACACCAGGGTATCAAAGGAGATACTGAGACTCATAGTCAATCTTTGCAAAGAGTGCCAGAAACCTTATGGAAGAAGAGAGAGATAGAAAGACCTGTGAGGACAGGAGCCCCACAAGGAGAACAGAACCAAAAAACCTGGTTCCATGGGGGCCTGCAGAGACTGATACTCCAACCAAAGGCCTTGCATGGAGAGGACCTATCCCCCAAAACCCTGTTCCGAGGAAGCCCATAAACTGCTCAGTTACCAAATGGGTACCCTAGTAAGGGGTACATGAGCCTTGAACTGAGATATGAACTCAGAGGCCAGCTCTTTGATCACCTCCCCCTGGGCAGGGGTGCATCCTTGCCAAGCCACAGAGGAAGATGATGCAGCCAGCCTTGATGAGACCTGATAAACTAGAATCAGATAGAATGGGAAGAGGTCCTCCCCTATCAGGGAACTAAGAAAAGAAAAGGGCATGGGGGAGAAGAGGGAGGGTGGGTGGGACTGTGAGGAGACAAGGGAGTGGGCTGCAGTGGGGATACAGTGAATAAATAAATAAATAAATAAATAAATAAATAAATAAATAAATAACTGAAAAAAAACCTCCTTTACTTTACAGGTTTAATGAAGTGGACAGAATTCTCCACCATGCCTGTGACACATAAATGGACTGACTGGATCAGCCAGGTTTTTGTGGGGTAGTATGAAGTAAGTGGTGTTAAAGAACATGTTTCATGTCTGACTGTCAATACCATTTTATATGTTAATCTGACTAGGAAAAGGAATAATGTATACTTATTTAGCATTTTATTTTTGCTTTATTACAGTTGATGTATGTCATTGATGTCTACATCATTGTAAGTTTTAAAAAATATTTTCAGGCGTGGAGAAAAGGGCATTAAAGTGCTGTTTAGGTTATATGTTTTCCTTTCTTACTTTGAATATAATACATTACATAATGACAGTACAGTTATCAAAATAAGGAACAACATTATTAAATACTCTCTTACTCACATTCAGCTTTTGACAATTGTCCCAAGATCATCAGTTCATTGGTCCAGAAGCCTGCATTTAATTTATTTGTTATATCTTTTTTTTTCCTTTAACTTAGAACAACTCTATTAGCCCTCAGTCATTTATGACATCATAATCCAGACGAGCTATTTCACATCTTCTGACACTGCTTTTGAAAATCATTTAGTGTAGATAAGATTACAAATGTGGCTATTACAAATAAAGCTGCTACAAACATGGTTGAGCAAATGTCCTTATTGTGTACTTGAGCCTCTTTTGGATATATGTCTAAGAGTGGTATAGCTGGATCTTGAGGAAGCACTATTCCTAGTTGTCTGAGAAAGCGCCAGATTGATTTCCAGAGTGGTTGTACAAGTTTGCATTTCCACCAGCAATGGAGGAGGGTTCCCCTTTCTCCACAGCTTTTACAGCATGTGTTGTCACTTGAGTTTTTGATCTTGGCCATTCTGATGGGTGTAAGGTGAAATCTTAGGGTCGTTTTGATTTGCATTTCCCTGATAACTAAGGACATTGAACATTTCTTTAAGTGTTTCTCTGCCATTTGATATTCCTCTACAGAGAGTTCTCTGATTAGCTCTGTTCCCCATTTTTTAATTGGATTACTTAGTTTGCTGCTCTTCAGCTTCTTTAGTTCTTTATATGTACTGAATATTAGCCCTCTGTTTGATAAAGGGTTGGTGAAGATTCTTTCCCAATCTGTAGGCAGTCGCTTTGTTTTGATGACGGTGTCCTTTGCTTTACAGAAGCTTTTCAGTTTCATGAGGTCCCATTTATTGATTGTTGCTCTTAGAGCCTGTGCTGTTGGTGTTCTGTTCAGGAAGTTGTCTCCTGTACCAATGACTTCTAGGATTTTCCCCATTTGCTTCTCAACTGAAGAATGATGCAGAAATTTTGGTACATCTACACAATGGTGTATTACTCTGCAATGAAAAATAAGGAAATCATGAAATTTGCAGGTAAATGGTGGGACCTGGAAAGGATCATCCTGAGTGAGCTATCCCAGAAGCAGAAAGACACACGGTATATACTCACTCATATAAACATATAACATAAGATATACAATCTGATTGGCCTGCTCTTTGATCACCTCCCCCTGAGGGGGGAAGAGCCTTACCAGGCCACAGAAGATGACAATGTAGCCACTCCTGATGAGACCTGATAGACTAAGATCAGAAGGAAGGAGAGGAGGACCTTCCTTATCAGTGGACTTGGGGAGGGGCATGCGTGAAGAAGGGGGAGGGAGGGTTGGGCTGGGAGGAGAGGGAGGAGGGGCTTATGGGGGGATACAAAGTGAATAAAATGTAATTAATAAAATTAAATTAAATTTAAAAAGATTACAAATGTGTTGTGTCCTTCCCTTTGTCAGTTTTTAAAGCTAATTAGTTTTATTTTAACTTTGATGATCTCTCCTTGTCTCTGTCTGTCTGTCTGTCTCTGTCTCTCTCTCTGTGTGTGTGTGTGTGTGTGTGTGTGTGTGTGTGTGTGTGTGTGTGCAAGGTAGAAGACAACCTCACATTATTCTTTTAATGTCATCCCCTTTGAGACAGTGTTTCTCCTTGACTTGGAACTTGTCTGTTAATCTATGTTGGCTGGTCAGTATGTCCTCCTCTTTCTTCCTTCCCAGTGGTGGGATTACAAAAAGATGAAACAACATTTGAGATTTGTATGATTTGTATGTGTTCTCCAGGGATTGACTCAGATTTTCTTGCTTGCAAAGCAAATGGATCAACTGAGCCATCCCCAGGCTTGAACTTTTATAACATTTTAGAGATGATGCCTCACAGATATTTCAAATGAGAACATTTTCAAAATGAAAACATTTTGCCATTAAAATAAAACTTCTGTTTTGTGGTGTGTGTGTGTGTGTGTGTGTGTTCACCCAAGTTAAGATCGGAATGATGATTTAACACTCATTATTGATTCTTGTTTGTGGTAATTATGACTCTAGGGCCAGTTATATGACTTTCTCTGTTCATCACACATTCTATAGGTTTATCTAGAAACACAGGGTAAGGAGGAATCACACATTTGTTTTCTTTCCTTTTCTGTGTGTTTTATCAAGATTTCTTATTGAATGGCTATGGTGATAGCTTATCAGTTAAGACTATACACTTCTTTTTGAGGACCTAGATTTGGTTTCTATAATTCATATCAGGCAGCCCACAACTGCCTATAACACCAGTGCCAGAGGATCCAATGCTCTCCTCTGACCTCTGTATGTACCTGCATTCACATGATGTACTCACCTATGCTCAAACACATATTAATAAAATAAGTAAATCTTGAAAAAAGATTGTTCATTGATATACATTTTATTTTATGGTTACTGTCAATATTATCATTATGAAGTTGCTCAAATTGCTCCAGACACTATCATTAAAATTAATTTCACTATCTCTGATAAACCCTCCTTTTTACTTTTTTTAATCACTTTTTTATTTTCTTTCATCACTGGATGGTTCATTAACTTTGTGATTTTTTTTCCTGTGTTCCAACTTTGAAACTGATCATTTTTTCTACATTGTATCATTTTTTATTTAAAAAATAGTTTGATGTTTTTAAACACACACAATAAGTTGGGTTCATTTTCACTCTCCATTACCCTCAACATTCTTCCTCCATTATTTCTGAACCTCCTTTCCTTTCATATTAGTCACCTTTACCACTAACATCTCTCTTTTTAAATTTTCATGAACATGTTAATTGTAATTGTACATATATCCACAGAGGCTGTGAGTTCATGACAGCAACAGTCATGATGTATCTAGACAACAGTGCTTCATAGCATGCCTGCCTATCTTTTGACTCTTGAAAACTTCCAGTTCCCTCTTTCATGACGTCTCCTGGGTCTTAGAGGGATTATATGAATATCTCATTAGGCCTAAGTATTTACCAGTGTGTTATTAGCAATAGTTTGTCCTCTGCTGTTGACCACTGCAAGCAGAAGCATCCCTGAACAAGACTGAGACCAGCACTCATCTACTATATGTAAACATAAATGGTTTTGATTAAATGTCCATTCAGAAAACCACCTATAATAGTTTGCTGCCTAGGTCATATGAGCTTCCTATCCACAAGCTCTGATCAGCTTTATTATACAAAGTATATATTTCCTCTTATGGAAATTTGAACAGGTCTAAAATTCAGCCATAAAATAGAGGGTAATTTTCAAAAAAAAAAAATCATGTGCCAGCTGGTGTATTTTGATTGGCAGGTTGGTACTGTAACATTCAGGGTCTACCACTGGGTAAGATTGTTGGCTTTCCTTCATTCAGCTAACTGTGTAGTACCTCCTGACAGTATGAGCACTAGCCAGAAGAAAAGAACTTTGCTACTTTCAAGTTTCAGCTTGATTTCTCTGTGTCCTCTATCCAAAGTGTGTGGTGTATTTAGTAATTCTTTCTAGTGAGCAAACAAGACCCAGAATATGTACTTTTTGTAATTAGAACATAAGAGTCCTAATCACCTTTTATTATTGTTTTTAGATCATCTTTATGGGAAGAGCTAGGGAAAACACATGTCTATGTATAAATATCCACATGTAAATATCTATGTCTGACACTCTCTGACATTTCAGCATTGCAGATTAGAATGGTTACTAGTTGTTCACCTTCTATTTTAGCCTTTTTGGCCATGAAAAAGTAGGAATTTAGAATTTACAAATACTTTTTTGCTTATTCTACCTACAATATACATAAAGCTTTTGCTAAGTTCTAAGTCAGAAACCTTAAAGGTAAATTTCCAAGTTAGGATGAATTATTTAGCAATATTTGTATATGCATTTATGCTTCTTTCTTTAGCTTTATAGTAAGTAGTTAAAATGTTCCTTTTCATTTACTTGGATTTAATTTTTCTCCAGTACTAACATTTGTTTCTTTTATCTACTTATAATTAAATTCACTTATTGGATTCCCTTTTTGTTATCTTCTGTATTTCATTAATCTTAATCACTTATTTTTATGTATATGACATACTACCATGTTTGTTTTAAACTACAATGTAAAAACTTATGGTTTGTAAAGTATTATTTCTCCCAGCCACCATATTCTAATTCTCCCACTTTCTTTATTCAGTTTATTCTACTACAAGCAGGTAGCCACACATTTTTTGTCTATAATTTGTGAACTTCTTGTTGTATAAATTATCAGATATGTGTGCATTTGGTTATGTCTATTTCTTATAGGTATCATGGGGAATTGTAAATATTCCCTTATAGTTATCTCTTTTCATATAAAATAGATATGGAACTGACTTCATATAATTTTATATCTGTAAAGTATTCCTTTGGTCATATTTACTATATATCATGCCACTCGATTATATGTGAACATTGAGGCCATATTCAGTTTATAAATAATGTGCTGGACACATTTGCTAATGTTATAATCATATTATAAGAAACAGCTCATTAAGGCCAAGTCCTAGAAATAAAATGACTAGGTGGAAGGATAAATTATCATCAGCAATATAAAAACCTTTCATTAAAGATTCTTTAGCTTTCCTGCTACTATGACAGAGAATATATTATCTATGCCTTACTTTTTTTTACATCTATCTATCTATCTATCTATCTATCTATCTATCTATCTATCATCTATTAATGTATAGCCTGTGTGTTTGTGCATGGGTATGTGCATACATTTCTGGGCAAGGGTATGGAGGTCAACATTGAAAACTTATTTAATTCAGTTCTTTTCTTCCACTATTTGGGTACGAAGCATCAAACTCATTTCATCAGACATAGAAGCAAATATTTTTACTTTCTGAGTCTCAGCTCTATCTTTTAAATTTCACTAAGCACAAAGCTAATATTTCTGTTAATAAAACCACTAAATGTATACCTCATTATTATAAGTTAAACTGAGACAGTCAAAATGTTGAGACATTACTATACTTATTTTTTTAGAATTGCCTGTGTTGTTATTTTAACACCCTTAATGGATATTTATGATTGTTTGGTTGTTTATTAATTAATTTATTATTTATCTATGTTGTTGTGCTTGACATAACCCATCGAATCTGATTTATTTTAAGTTATTTTAATTCCTTTTTTTCTCAAGACAGGGTTTCTTTGTGTAGTGTTGGTTGTCCTGGAGCTCCCTCTATAGACCAGGTTGGCCTTGAAATCACAGAGATCCACCTGCATCTCCCTCCTGAGTGCTGGGATTAAAAGTATGTGCCACTACTGCCCAGCTGCTATTATTTTATTTTTAAATAAATATTTAATTACATGATGAGATAATTTGTCACCCCCAGATGTGTAACAACATGCTCCAGCACCCTCCGTTGTAAATTCTATCACTTCCAGAGTAAGATGAGTAAAGTTCTGTAATCTCCAAAGTCATTTCTCATCTTCCTTCTTCTGTTGGGCAAGTGGTATTAACAAAGATTACACTGATCTGCCAGCCATAGTCTTATGAAGGTTTGCCTGAGAGTATTCACCTACCCATTATGAATCTGCCTGTTTCCTGTAATCTCTTCTAACCCTGCTTGATTGTTTGTCTATTATAAACACTGGTAAATAAAGAAATTAAAGAGCAACAAATCAAGTACTCCAATTAAAAAATGGGGTACAGAGCTAAACAGAGAATTCTCTGTAGAGGAATAGCAAATGACAGAGAAACACTTAAAGAGCTACTAAATGTCCTTAGTCATCAGGGAAATGCAAATCAAAATGACGCTGAGATTTCACCTTACACCCTTCAAAATGGCTAAAATAAAAAACTCGAATGACAACACGTGCTGGAGAGGTTGTGGAGAAAGGGGAACTCTCCTCCATTGCTGGTGGAATTGTAAGTTTGTACTACCACTCTGGAAATCAATCTAGTGCTTTCTCAGCCAATTAAGAATAGTGTTTCGAGGGAACAAGATGGCAGCACTGGGAGAACACCATGTCTGAAAAGCGGGACAACACACTTCGTGCAGCGACCAGAAGACTGAACTCTGGGCCCGAAAACAACAGCGATCGATCGTGTTTCCCAGGTGAGGGGAGGCTCCCACGGCGTGGGAATCGGTCGGGTAACTCTCGGCTGCCCAGCCAGAACCCAGAAGAGAACCCTGCTAACGCGGGCTTTGGGTCTCCGGGCTGGTGCCGCAAGCCTGCTTGTCCCGATCACTTTCCCAAGCTGATTGGTGGGCACAAGGGTGCCTGAGGCTAAGAGTCCCAGTCGCAAAAAAAAAAACCCACAGGGAAGGAAAGTTGCCAGACTGGTCACCGGTCACCCAGTCTTTCCCTGGAAGGTCTCTACGACCACAGGTACCTGCCGCCATCACAATTGAGCTCCCGCCATGCAAGGATTACAGCTGCGCACCCAGCTCAAAATCCCTACTCTCTCTTCGGAGGAGGCAGGAGGAGGCAGCAGAATCTGCCACAGACCACATTGTCTGTACCCCAACCCGAGATCGGGGCTGAGAAAACCCAATCCTTTCGGGCACTCCGCCAAACGCCGCCATAACCCTGCCGCAGCAGAGCAGAAGGATAAAGAGGCTCACAGCGGCTTCACAGTGCTGGAACTCCAGGGCTTCCGGCTGCTCCTAGCAAACAAACTACAGCTGGTGATCTGGGACTGTGGTCATTCTACACGTCCTGAGATTATCCTGGGTCCAGCGCAATAAAGTCTAGCAGTAAGTTCTATCACCGACCCCTGGCAGAGAAACACTGGCTCAGGGCTCAGGATCCGACTGAGAAGCCCCAACCCATGCTGGCACTCCCTTGAGAGCACCTCCATAAGCTTGCCCTAGCAGAGGAGAAGGTCAGAGGGGAAGGACAGAGAGGTAGCCTGCCAAGGACACAGCACAGCACCCTCTCTCCAGCTCACCCAGCGGCCCCTAGCAGAGAAACCCAAGCTCTGGATCTGAGGACTCTCAACCCTACCCGGTACTCTCTTGGGATCAGCAAACATAGATTCTACTGCTAGGCTGCTTCTGGCAGAGAGATCTGGGCCCGGGATCTGGGATTGAGTACACTCACCCTAACTCTTTCCTGAGCCACCCAGGGACCAGTCAACATAACCCCTCCTGGCAGAGGGAAAGGACAAAAAGGCAGCACACAGGAAAGGTGGACACCGAGTCCTGCGGCCACAGTGTCACAGAGCTGACTGTTAGCCTACCCGTGCACTTTCGCAGCAGGACCAAAACAGAGAGTAGTGAGCAAGGGGAACCCCTGTGCATTCCAACTGGTCCTGCAAGAGAGTGAGTGAGCCTTCTAGGGAGAGATTGCCCCAGACCCAGGGCCTCTCCAGAGAAGCAACCAGACGAGATCCCTGCAAACCACACCCCTAGTGTGCGCATCATAGGAATTCTTGGGATAGTGACCCCAACATTGAAACCTCTGCCTTGTGGGTCCACCAGGGTAATCCAGGCAAACAATCCCTGGATCTCAGTCAGAACTGCGTAATAGTGGCTTGCAGACCACTGCAATAGTCAGAGAATCCGCACAGGCACACTGCGCCCACTAAAAGCGCACGCAAATAGCGCCAGCATCACATTCCTTACTTAGGCAAAACTGAAAACACAGTGCACACTCCCAAAGCAGTGAACCTCTCTCATCTTCCTGAAAAAACAGTCCAGAAAAGAGAAAGAGAGGATCATAGCCTAAACTACAATCTCGAGGAACAACCAGTGAGGATTATAAATAACCAGATGGCTAGAGGCAGACGTACAAACACTCCCAACAAAAATCAGGACACAATGACCTCACCAGCAACCCCACAAAACAATGGACACTTCAATTCACTAGATATACAAGAAAACGACCTCAAAACTATGTTTCTCCAGCTATTAGAGGCCCATAAAGATGAAATGAACAAAGCCCTCAGAGAAATAACCAAAGAAATTGCGACTAACCAAGAGGAAACAAATCATGCTCTCAGAGAAATGACCACGAAAATTGAGGCAAACGAGAAGAAATGCAAAGAGCTCTCAAAGAAATGTCCACACAAATAAAGGCAAATAAAGAAGAAATAAACAAACTCTCATAGAAATACAGGCAATTATACCCAAAGAAGTAGAGGCACAATTAGTGATACATAGAGAGGAAACAGACAAAAAAATAGAAGCTATCATTGAAAAGCAGGAGTCCACATTCAAACAGATGAAGGAAATGGTGCAAGACATGAAAACAGAATTAGAATCAATAAAGAAAACACAAATAGAGAAAAACCAGGAGATGGAGAACATAGAGAAAAGATCAGGAACTACAAAGTTAAGCATCACCAACAGAATACAAGAGATGGAAGAAAGAATCTCAGGAGCCGAAGATAAACTTGCGGAAATTGACACATCTCTCAAAGAAAAAATAAAATCAGAAAATTTCCAAACGCAAAACATCCAATAAATGAAGGACACCATGAAAAGACAAAACCTAAGAATAATAGGAGTAGAAGAAAAAGAAGACATCAGGCTCAAAGGTCCGGAAAATATTTTCAAGAAAATTATAGAAGAAAACTTTCCCAACTTAGAGAAGGAGGTGGCCATAAACATACAAGAGGCCTACAGAACACCAAGTAGACTAGACCAGAAAAGAAATTCTTCATGTCACATCATAGTCAAAACACTGAACCTATAAAACAAAGAAAAAATTCTAAAAGCAGCAAGGGAAAAAGGCCAAGTAACATATGAAGGTAGACCTATCAGAATCACACCAGATTTCTCAACAGAAACTATGAAAGCCAGAAGGGCCTGGACAGAAATCATACAGTCCTTAAGCGACCACAGATTCCAACCCAGACTACTATACCCAGCAAAACTTTCAATCAACATAGACGGAGAATTCAAGATATTCCAAGACAAAACCAAATTTAAACAATATCTACATAGTAACCCAGCTCTACAGAAGTTACTAGAAGGGAAACTCCAAACCAAAGAAAACAACTACATCGAAGGAAACAGAGGAAATAGATAACTACACAACAAAAAAACCAAAAGAAGACAAGCAATGAAACTCAGTGACACCACCAACACCACATCTAAAGTAAGTAACAATTGTTGGTCACTAGTTTCTATCAACATTAACGGACTCAACTCCCCAATTAAAAGACACAGACTAACAGAATGGTTGCGGAAACAGGATCCATCATTCTGTTGCTTCCAAGAAACACACCTATGCAACAAAGATAAACACTACCTCAGAGTAAAGGGCTGGAAATATGTCTTTCAAGCAAATGCTTCCAGAAAACAAGCAGGAGTAGCCATCCTAATATCTAATAAAATAGACTTTCAACCCAAGTTAATCAAAAAAGATAAGGACGCCACTATATTCTCATCAAAGGAAAAATCCACCAAGAGGACATCACAATTTTGAATATCTATGCCCCAAATACAAGAGCACCTACATTCGTAAATGAAACAATATTAAAGCTTAAATCACACATTGATCCTAATAACTTAATAGTGTGAGACTTCAACACTCCACTCTCACCAAGGGACAGATCAACTAGACAGAAAACAAATAGGGAAATAAAAACACTTACAGAGTCCCCAAATCAAATGGACCTAATAGACGTCTACAGATCTTTTCATCCAAACTCAAAAGAGTATACCTTCTTTTCAGCACCACATAGAACCTTCTCCAAAATAGACCATATAGTTGGTCCTAAAGCAAGCCTCAACAGATACAAAAAGATTGAAATAATCCCTTGTATTCTATCTGACCACCATGGACTTAAGCTGGACCTCAACAACAAAAGAAATAACAAACAGCCTACATGCACATAGAAACTGAACTACTTGTTACTCAACGACAGCTGGGTTAAGGAAGAAATAAAGAAAGAAATTAAAGACTTCCTAGAATTCAATGAAAATGAAGGCACAACACACCCAAATTTATGGGACACATTGAAAGCAGTGCTCAGGGGAAAATTTATAACACTAAGTGCCTGCAAGAAGAAATTTGTAACATCACATACAAACAACGTAATGGCCCAACTGAAAACCCTAGAAAAAAAAGAAGCAGATACACCCAAGAGGAGCAGAAGGCTGGAAATAATCAAACTCAGGGCTGAAATCAATCAATTAGAAACAAATAAAACTATTCAAAGAATCAATGAAACAAAAAGCTGGTTCTTTGAGAAAATCAACAAGATAGACAAACCCTTAGCCAAACTAACTAAAAAGCAGAGAGAATCTATCCAAATCAACAAAATCAGAGATGAAAAGGGTGCCATAACTATAGACACTGAGGAAATTCAAACAATCATTAGGTCATACTACAAAAGCCTATATGCCACAAAATTTGAAAATCTAAATGAAATGGACAATTTTTTTTTATAGATTCCATCTTCCAACATTAAGTCAAGATCAGGTAGAAAGACTGAACAGCCCTATGTCCCCCAAGGAAATTGAAGCAGTCATTCACAGTCTCCCCTCCAAAAAAAGTCCTGGGCCAGATGGTTTCAGCGCGGAATTCTACCAGACCTTCAAAGAAGTGCTCACACCAATTCTCCTCAAAATATTCCACAAAATAGAAACAGAAGGTACATTACCAAACTCATTCTATGAAGCAACAGTCACCCTGATACCTAAACCACACAAAGACCCAACAAAAAAAGAGAACTTCAGACCTATCTCTCTTATGAGCATTGACTCAAAAATACTCAATAAAATACTTGCAAACCGAATCCAAGAACACATCAAAGATATCATCCACCACGACCAAGTAGGCTTCATCCCAGGCATGCAAGGGTGGTTCAACATATGGAAATCCATCAATGTAATCTACCACATAAACAAACTGAAAGAGAAAAACCACATGATCATCTCCTTAGATGCTGAAAAATCATTTGACAAAGTCCAACACCCATTCATGTTTAAAGTCTTGGAGAGATCAGGAATACAAGGCACATATCTAAACATAGTAAAGGCAATATACAGCAAGCCTATAGCCAACATCAAACTCAATGGAGAGAAACTTAAATCAATCCCACTGAAATCAGGGACAAGACAAGGCTGCCCACTCTCTCCCTACCTCTTCAACATAGTACTTGAAGTCCTATCCAGAGCAATAAGACAACTAAAGGAGATCAAGGGGATAGAAATCGGAAAAGAAGAGGTCAAAGTGTCACTATTCGCAGATGATATGATAGTATATATGAGCGACCCCAAAAATTCAACCAGAGAACTCCTCCAGTTGATAAACACCTTCAGCAAAGTGGCAGGATATAAAATCAACTCAAAAAAAATCAGAAGCCCTCCTGTATACCAAAGACAAAAGGGCTGAGAAAGAAATTAGGGAAACAATACCCTTCACAATAGCCACTAATAACATAAAGTACCTTGGGGTGACACTAACCAAGCAAGTGAAAGACCTGTTGTAAAAAACTTCAAGTCTCTGAAGAAAGAAATTGAGGAAGATCTCAGAAGATGGAAAGATCTCCCGTGCTCATGGATTGGTAGGATTAACATTGTGAAAATGGCCATCCTACCAAAAGCAATCTACAGATTCAATGCAATTCCCATCAAAATACCAACTCAATTCTTTACAGACCTTGAAAAAAGATTCTCAGCTTCATATGGAGAAACAAAAAACCCAGAATCTCCAAAACAATCCTGTACAACAACAGATCATCTGGAGGTATCTCTATCCCCGATATCAAGTTGTACTACAGAGCAATAGTAATAAAAACTGCATGGTATTGGCAAAAAAACAGAAAGAAGGATCAATGGAACCGCATAGAAGACCCAGAAATAAACCCACACACCTATGAATACTCGATTTTTGACAAAGAAGCCAAAACCATTCAATGGAAAAAAGACAGCATCTTCAACAAATGGTGCTGGTCCAACTGGATGTCCACATGCAGAAAAATGAAAATAGATCTCTATTTATCACCTTGCACAAAACTACATTCCAAGTGGATCGAAGATCTCAACATAAAACCAGATACTCTAAATCTGTTAGAAGAAAAAGTGGGGAACAGCCTAGAAGTCATTGGCACAGGAGACAACTTCCTGAACAGAACACGAACAGCACAGGCTCTAAGAGCAACAATCAATAAATGGGACCTCATGAAACTGAAAAGCTTCTGTAAAGCAAAGGACACTGTCATCAAAACAAAACGCCTGCCTACAGATTGGGAAAGAATCTTCACCAACCCTTTATCTGACAGAGGACTAATATCGAGTATATACAAAGAACTAAAGAAACTGAAAAGCAGCAAACCAAGTAATCCAATTAAAAAATGGGGAACAGAGCTAAACAGAGAATTCTCTGTAGAGGAATATCGAATGGCAGAGAAACACTGAAAGAAATGCTCATCCTCATTAGCCATCAGGGAAATGCAAATCAAAACGACCCTGAGACCCATCAGACCTTACACCCATCAGAATGGCCAAGATGAAAAACTCAAGGGACAACACATGCTGGAGAGGTTGTGGAGAAAGGGGAATCCTCCTCCACTGCTGGTGGGAATGTAAACTGGTTCAACCACTCTGGAAATCTATCTGGCGCTTTCTATGACAATTAGGAATAGTGCTTCCTCAAGACCCAGCTATACCACTGCTAGGTATATACCCAAAGTTTGCTCAAGTACACAAAAGGGATATTTGCTCAACCATGTTTATAGCAGCATTATTTGTAATAGCCCGAACCTGGAAACAACCCAGATGTCCATCAACGGAGGAATGGGTACAGAAATTGTGGTATTTTTACACAATGGAATACTACTCAGCAATCAAAAAGGAGGAAATCATGAAATTTGCAGGCAAATGGTGGGATCTAGAAAAGATCATCCTCAGTGAAATATCCCAGAAGGAGAAAGACAAACACGGTACCTACTCACTTATATAGATCTATAAGTTATGATAAACATAATGAAATCTATACACCCAAAAAAGATAATCAAGAGAGCGGACATGGGGTAAGATTATCAATCCTCATTTAGAAAGACAGATGGGATGCGCATTGTACATATGACAGGAGTCTACTGAGCACATTTGAAAGACTGTAATTAACAGTGTTTTCAAAGCAAAGACTCATGACCAAACCTTTGGCAGAGTACAGGGAATCATAAGAAAGAAGGGGAGTTAGTCTGATGAGGAAAGGATAGGAGCTCCACAAGGACCAAATATATCTGGGCACAGGGTCTTTTCTGAGACTGACTTGCAACCAAGGACCATGTATGAATGTAACCTAGAACCTCTGCTCAGATTTAGCCTGTGGTAGCTCAGTAACCAATTGGTTTCCCATAGTGAGGGGAACAAGGACTATTTCAACAGGAACTCAATGATAAAATTAAGAAAAAAAAAAGATCAGGGACAAACTCAGATATCTGCTAATTCTTTTCTCTCACACTGCACTTGATTGACCTGCGAGGGAAATCAGAGATAGCAAGTCTTAAGCTTATGATTATATTTTATACTGTAAAAGAATATTGAATCTTTTTCTGTCATTTCTTTTTCTGACACTGTTGGAAAATTTTAGAATTTAAAGTTCTGTTTAGATAAAAAAAATAGTCTTTCCTCAAGATCCAACTATAACACTCCTAGGCATACACCCAAATTATGCTCAAGTACACAACAAGGACATTATCTCAACCATGTTTGTAGCAGCTTTATTTATAATAGACAGAAGCTGGAAACAACCCAGCTGTCCCTCAACTGAGGAATGGATACAGAAATTGTGGCACACTTACACAATGGAATACTACTCAGAAATTAAAAGCAAGGAAATTATGAAATTGGCAGGCAAATGGTGGGAACTGGAAAAGATCATCCTGAGTGAAGTATCCCAGAAGTTGAAAGACACAGACGGTATATACTCTCTTATAAGTGGATACTAAACATATAATATAAGATAAACATACTAAAACGTGTACAATTAAAGAAGCTAAGCAAGAAGGAGGACCCTGGGTAAGTTGATCAATCCTCACTTAGAAAGACAAACGGAATGGACATTGGAAGAAGAAGAAAACAGGAAACAGGACAGAAGCCTACCACAGAGGACCTCTGAAATACGCTACCCAGCAGTGTATCAGAGCAGATGCCGAGACTCCTATCCAAATTTTGGGCAGAGTGGAGGGAATCCTATGAAAGAAGGGGGATATAGTGGGACCTGTAGAGGAAAAGAGCTCCACAAAAAGAGCAACACATTCAAAATATCTGGGCATAGGGGTCTTTTCTGAGACTGATACTCCAACCAAGGACCATTCATGGATATAACCTAGAACCCCTGCTCAGATATAGCTCATGGCAGCTCTGTCTCCCAGTGGGTACCCTAGTAAGAGGAACAGGAACTGTCTCTGACATTAACTCAGTGGCTAGCTCTTTGACCACCCTGCCCCGAGGGGGAAGCAACCTTGCCAGGCCACAGAGGAGGACAATGCAGCCAGTCCTGATGAGACCTGATAGGCTAGGGTCAGATGGAAGGGGGGAGGACCTCCCCTATCAGTGGACTTGGAAAGGGGAATGGGAGGAGGTGAGGGAGGGAGAGTAGGATTGGCAGGGAATGGGAAAAGGGGCTACAGCTGGGATACAAATTGAATAAACTGTAATTAATAAAAAATAAACATTTAATAAAAAAGAAAAATGCAAATAGAAGCATACTCTTCACTCTGCACAAAACTCAAACACAAGTGGATCAAAGTCTTTTTTGTAAAACTAGAAACACTAAATCTGTTACAAGAGAAAGTGGAAAACAGCCTTGAACTTATTGGCACAGGGCACAAATTCCTAAACAGAACACCAACAGTTCAGTCTTTAAAATCAACAATTAATAAACTGGACATCATGAAACTGAAAGGCTTTTGTAAGGCAAAGAACACTGCCCACAGAACAAAATGGCAACCTACAGATTGGGAAAATATCTTCAACAGTCATAAATCTAACAAAGAGCTATTATCCATTATATATAGAACTCCTGAAATTAAATACCAACAAACAAAATAATCCAATTAAAAATGGAGTACAGATCTAAACAGAGAATTCTCAGTGGAATTCAATGTCCAAGAACCACTGAAAAATGTGTTCAACACATTAGTCGTTCGGAAATGCAAATCAAAATTACTCTGAAATCCTGCCTTACACCTGTCAGAATGGCTAAGATAAAAACCTCAAGTAACTGTACATGCTGGTGAGGATGTGCAGAAAGGGAAACACTCATCCATTGCTTAATTTGTACAATCTTTTTTTGGAAATCAGTCTGGTGATTTCTCAGAAAATCGGGAATATCTCTACCTCAAGATCCAGCTATACTGTTCCTGGGCATATACCCAAAAGATGCTCAACCATACCACAAGGACACTTCCTCAAATATGTTCATAGCAGCTTTAGTTGTAATAGCCAGAACCCAGAAACAACCCAGATGTCACACAACTGAAGAATGGATAAAGAAGATGTTTTTATATTTTATATCACAGTTTTACATAAGTTTTAATATTTCTTTTTATTGAAAATAGATTTCTCTAACATAATATATCCTAATTACAGTTTCCCCTCCCTATAGAGATCCCAGTTCCTAGCCACCTTCCTACCCATTTGGATCTACTCCTTTTCAATTTTTCACTAGAGAACAAATAGACTTCCATAGGATAATAATAAAATAAAATAGAACATCATACAATAAGATGTTGTATGACAAAAACTTATATACTAGAATTGGGCAAAACAAACAAGCAAACAAACAAACAAATAAAAAAGAGCCCAAAAGAATGTGTAGGAATCAGATACCCACTTGTTTGTACACTCTTGAACAGCAATAATAACACTAGACTTGAAACCTTAAAATATACAAAGAAGATCTGGAATAGATTTTTGTAGACCCTGTGAATTATGCTTCAGTCTCTGTGTGTTCATAAGTGTTTTGGTCATATTGATTTAAAGGGCCTTATTTTTTTTTTGTCCTCTCTTCCACTGGGTTCATAGAACCCTGCTGGGAGGGATTTGATGGAGACATTCATTAGGGTTGAGTGTTCCAAGTCTTTCATTCTCCGCATAATGTCTGGATGTGGGTCTCTATTTGTTCTCATTTACTGTACAAAAAAGTCCCTTGATAATGGCTGAGAAAGGCATGGATCTATTAATTTAACAGAATATTATTAGGAATAATTTTATTGCTAGTATTTATTATTTATTTATTTAATAATAGTGGTATTTTAACATAGTTTCGAGTGATCTAGACTCGGGTTCTTGGTCATCCAAGCTAAGTCTGGTATATGTTCCATCTCGTGGCACGAACTTTAAGTCGAATCAAACATTGGTTTGTTACTTCCACAAGCTTTATACTACCATTTCTCTCCAGGCAAGACATAATTGTAGGTCAAGTTTTTTTCCCGGGTTTATGTTTACACTTTTTTGATAGCATGCATAGAACCTTCCTATAGCAAAGTCACTGGAACATAGTGGAGAAGGCTCTGTGTAGGCACCAGCTTGACTTCTTTGTGTCCAATCAGTTGTGTATGTGCTGTCCTGAGCAGTGAGACCATGCTATCAGCTTGTCAAGAGTAACCTGTAGTTTTATCATCACTCTCAGTTATTTAGGACTCCCATTGGCCAACAACTCAATGTACCCATTACAGGTACAGAATGCTTTTGTGGAAAGAGATAACCAGTTGGGGCTCTGTCTTCCCCATTATTTGGATATTTTATTTAGATTTTTTTCAAATAAATGTGTGTTTTATAAAGCTTCTACTATATTAGATTTAAAAACTAACCCTATAATGGCCCTTAATTTTACCTCTCTCTCTCTCCATATTCTCTCTCTTCCATTTCCATTCCTCCTCCTCTTTACCTGATCCTCCTGTTGCAGCCCCCTCATTTAACTATAACCATAAATACCATTTCCACTTTTTAGAAAGATCTGTCTTGCCTACTAGTATATACTCCTAGTAAGTATACCTTACTGTATACTTAACCTCTCTGTTTCTACAAGTTGTAGCTTGGATTATCATTGACTTAACAGATAATATACTCATATATTCAAATACATACCATATTTGTTTTTCTGGGTCTGAGGTAAATCACTCAGGATGTTTTCTTTCTAGTTTCATCCAATTACCAGTTGATTTAGTAATTTCATCATTTTTAACAGTTGAGTGATATTCCATTATGTAAATGTGCTTTTTTTCTTTATTTGTTTCTTTACTGAGAAACATCTAAATTGTTTTCATTTTCTGGCTATAGTAGAGAAGAGCAGCATTGAATGTGGTTGAGCAAGTGTCTCTATAGTACTATGAAGCATCCTTTGGCTATGTGCTCAAAAGCTGTGTAGTTGGCTCCTGGGTTAGACTGATTCTCACCTTTCTAAGGAAGGAACACATGATCTCCATGGTGGCCGTATGAGTTTGTACTCCCACTAGCAACAATGGGTGTCCCATTATTATTCATTCTCCACAGCATGAGCTGTCATTATTTGCTTCATTGATCTCAGCCTTTTGATGGGTATGAAACAAAATCTCAAAGTCATTTTTATTTGCATTTCCCAGAATCTAAGAATGTTGAAAATTTCTTTCTGTGTTTATCAACCATTTGAATTTTCTCTTTTGAGAATTCTCTAGTCACCATTTTTAACTGGGTTATTTGTTTTTTAAAATTAATTTTCAGTTATTTCTATATTTTGGAAATTATCCCTCTAGCATATGTGTAGTTGATAAAATATTTTCCTTTTCTGGAGGCCACTGCTTTGTCTGGATGGCAGCATCTTTTTCTATGCAGAAGTTTTTCAGTTTCATGAGTTCCCATTTATTAATTGTTGACATTATTGCCAGTGCTAAATATACCCAAGAGATGTTGACAGCATAGCCCACCAAAACTCAAAAGAATATACCTTCGTCTTAGCAACTCATGGAATTTTGTTCAAAATTGACCTGGGACACAGAGCATGCCTCAACAGATAAAAGTAAACTGAAATAATATGTAGCATCTTATCTAAGAAACCCAGTAATAAGCCTGGGTAATAACAACAGAAAGGTTACAAACTCATAGAAACTGGACAGCTCACTAATTAATGAAAAATGAAAAATGGGTAAAGAGAGAATTTAAAGACTTTCAAGAATTGAATGGAAATAAATACAAAGTATATTCAAACTTCTGTGAAATAATGATGACAGTTCTAAGAGCCCAGTTCATAGCACTAAGCACCTACATAAAAACAAATAAACAAACAAACAAAACCTGGACAAACTCATCTTATACCAGCAACTTAATATAAAAGCTCTAGAACAAAAAGGAGAAATCACACCCAAGAGGAATAGATGGCAGGAACTGATCAAAATCATGTCTGAAATAAAATAGAAATGAAGCAAACAACACAAAGTCACTAAAACAAAAGAGTTGGTGTTTGAGAAAACTAATAATATTAAAAAAAATGTTATCCAAACTAACTGAAAGGCAGAAAAAGAACGCCCAAATTACCAAAATCGAAACTGAAAAAGGGACATAACAGCAGACACCTACAAAATACAAAAAACCATAAGGAAATACTATAAAAACCTGTACTTCACCAAATTGGAAGGACACAGATGAAGACAATGCAGCCAGTCCTGATGAGACCTGATAAGCTAGGGTCACATGGAAGGGTAGAGGTCCTCCCCTATCAGTGGACTGGGAGAGAGTCATGTGGGATTGGGAGGGGACAAGTGAGGGGGCTACAGCTGGGATACAAAGTGAATAAATTGTAATAAATTAAAAACAAATTTAAAAGACAGTACTATAATCTGCAAAGTACACCGTTGAATCAGAGTTTCTTCAGAACTTCCTCCAGGGAAATGCTCATCTCCATGACAGAACTTACCTTTCAGTCTGAGCCTCAGGAAATATAAGTTGTAGTAAATAGAACAGATTTAGATACAGGGTCCTTATCAAAGAAGGCTATAACATAAGAAGCAGAAATAGAGAAAGAAATGGTGGAACACTGTCCATCTCAGGATATTACTGAAAAATTAGAGCAGAGATGAGGTTACTCCCTTTACAACTTTGACCCAGAGTGGTTCAGTTTAGAAGGCTCTGACACAAATGTTTAATTTATTTAAAATTATTTTTTGTGATTTATTTAGAGCTGTGAACTGGAAAACCTGATGTGTCATACAGTCATGGACACTTTTTTTTTCTCTACAGTTTATGCAAAACCAGATATTTCACATCAAAGGAGATAAGAGAGTTTGTTATGGAACCATATATAATTGACCGCAGAACAGGAACCGTGATTTAGGTTAGCCAAAATACCATACTTCAATTGAAACATTTCTATGAAATTTTTATAGTAACATAATAAAGAAAATATCAAATAAAAAACTTTTCAAATACATTGTGGGTATATAATATAGGCGTCTTTCAAAAAAGCTGAGAAATCTCACTTATAGACCTTCAATGAATGGTAGTCTTAGCCTTTGGTTGGTAGAAGCTAGTTCAGTTCATACATTTTAGAGAATTTGCCTAATAGTAACAAAGTTGTTAGTCACATAAAGTGAAGGGCAACAACTAGCTATTAAGAGGGCTAAGGATGGACCAAAATAAGTTGGGTCAGGGCTTGCAGCATTCCAAACATTTTGTACTCACTGAAGTTCTCCTCAGGTGCCCAGCTTTGTAGAAGACTTGACATACAGTGGAACCTCTTCAGAAACTTTCATTCACGATACCTAATCTCCAGTTTACTTCTATATATTCAAGTTCCAAAATTTTTCCCTAATTTCAGTTTTTCCAGTTTTCTTTGCTTTTATGTCTGATCATGGTCCATTATGGGTTCTAGTCCAGGTCTTGCTATATCTAGTGACTTCACACATTTCCCTCTTTCTGTCAGAATAAAATTTAATACATGAGGCAACCTGGTACAGAGATAGATTCAACTATTAGAAAGAGTTAAGAGAGGAGAGATAGATAGATAGATAGATAGATAGATAGATAGATAGATAGATAGATAGAGAGGAGATAGCTGGTAAAGTACAAGCTGAATTAGTATGAGGACCTGGGTTAGAAACCCAGTGCCCATGTAAAAATTTGTTTTCAGTTGTGCTCACTGTAACAATAAGCTCATAGTCAATCGGTAGGAAACCATCTTAAAAATAAGGGAAGAAACTCTTATCACCTCTGGTCTGCAAACCGGATATGCATGTATGCCTACAGGCACAAAACTACATGCATACTTAGGTATCACACAAAGTATTTTTAAACTTACTTAGTTTACTACATGTAAAATAGTATGTTTTTTTATCTGTAATATATATTTTTTGAAACTTGTTTTTGAAGAATTCTTAATACTATAGAAAATGGAGTAGTTTTTACATAGCAGTATGTACTATTTACTTCTGAGACATCACTTCAGCTCTCATATAGCTAGTTTGTAAATGGAAATTTCTAAATCATTTTACTGTTACAGAAAAGAAATATTTCAATACCATGGTACTGGATAAAAAATTATGGTGTATCCATAAAATGCAATAAAAATAAATAAAGAATAAAATAATGAATTTGACTTATGTGAACTGACATTACTAGGTCAGTTAAGAGCAGTGGATTAGAAAAAAATTCACATTTATATATGTCTATAAACAGATTCTTACATGAACTTTATCTATTTTAACATTTGACAAATTTTTATTTAAGTAATCTCTTGTAATTATATCTTTTTACTGAAGTAAATTGATATTTACTAAAATATGGAATAAATAAAATTATGAGAAAAGTAGAATGTGACAAGTCATGACATTTATTCTGCAAAGAAACTGGGTTAAAAACGTGAGTCACTGAAGGTACTCCTGTAGGCTGGTTGACACAGAGATTAAATGTAAAGTAAAATTAATCAATGTAAGAATCACTCTATTTATAGACCATGCTAAAATAAAGGAACTTTATATACACTGTTGCTAAACTTAAAAAAAGTTATGAATAAAATTTTCCATAAAATATGTGAGAATATATAGCTTACAGTTTTCTGGGGGTAACATCTTTGAGTCTCAGTTTAAGGATGCAACAGCACTCCTTCAGTGACCAATACGGAACCCATGCTAACTGAATAGTGTATTCCATATGGGGGAAGGCACCTTTACAAGTAGTGCCTTGTAGTATATAAAAACCCTAGAATTTTTATTTTAGAGCATCTCCTGATGCTCTAAGTTAATTTCAGTCTTGCCAATCTCCAGTGCAAAATACAAAATAGGAGTCAAGAAATTTCAAAAAGACAGTTGGCATGGAAATATGAGATTCAAATGTATCATAATAAATAGCAATAAGAAAATGAACATAAAGGTGCCTCAGAACTTATGAATGGAGAGAACTGAAAGAAACACTGCATTCTGTTGAATGGCTGTTTTATATCTTGTTAATTTATGAGTTTTAGACTATATAAACGGGTAACACCCATCCTACCTTACTTCACACTGTATCTGACTATTGTTAAGATAGTCATGTTGAATATAAAATATTGTAGGAAACATAGTGCTTTCTCCACAGTCTGTAAGTGAAGATATTACATTGAATAATGTCATTTTGGTTTAACAGTAAATAGAATTCTTTAAAGCAATGGGATGGTAGAAGAACCGTTTGGCCTTGAGCACAAAGAAAGAAAATAAAACTGGAGGATGAACTCTTTGATGTTTTGTCTAGTAATTTTTCAGAGGAACAAAACGCAGCATAGGCAAGAATTAAAGAAAATATACAACTTTATAAATAGAAAAAAAGGGGGGGGCAAGATGGCAGAACCAGGAGAACACTGCATCTGAGGAGCAGGACAACATTATCCATACAGTGACCAAGAGACTGAACTCTGGGCCCTAAAACAACAGCGATCGTGTTTCCCAGGTGAGAGGAAACCCTCACAGTGTGGGAATCAGTCAGGTCCACTCTCAGGATACCCAGCCAGAACCCAGAGAAGATCACAGGTCCTGCAGGCACTAGATCGCCAGACCAGAGCCACATGCCTAAGTGTCCTGATCAGTGGGCACAAAAAACACCAAATACTGTGAGTCCCAGTCATGAAAAAGCTCCACAGGAAAGGAAGGAAACGGTACTGAATCGGGTCATCCAGTCTTTCCCTGGAAAAAGTCTCACAGACCAGAGGATACAAGCTGCCATCACTGAACTGGGCTCCAGCCACAGGCACAGACAGTTGCTGCACACCCAGCTCTTCGACACAAAGCTGTGCTCCCTAGGGCACCAGAGACTGGGAGTCAATGTCTCGAGAATCCTCACAGGGAATGAAGCAAAGAGGATTGACTTAGGCCACCCGGTATATCCCCAGAAAAGGGCCCACAGACCTGCCCAACCCAGGGACCTGCCGTGCACGAGATAACCTGCTGTTATCAGGAGAGCAGTACCCACTCACCACAGACTACCACTTGGGCACTGGGACACAGAGCCCCAACCTCAGACTTACAGAAGCCCAGTATTCCTGAGATCAACCCCTGGATACTGCTCCAAGGGGCAACCAGTTACCCCTAACAAAACTGACCAAACCACAGGATACACAGGTTACAGAAGCAGATCACTAAATTTACAGCAAGCAACCCAGAAGCAGGGCAGCTGTCTTCAGGACTTCTCTGGGTGAGGGGAGAACTAACTAACAAGGACCACAGTTACCACTCAGGTAATATGCCTGAGGAGAGCAGCAGGAACTCCTGAAAAACACCGGCCATCCAGTGACTATACCCAAAAAGCTGAGAAGCCTTCCTTCAGGAAAAACCTTCTTCCTGCCAAGGGGATTCTCTCCACCACAGGATCCCAGGAACCACCAGAAACTAACTCCAAACACCTAAGATATCCCAATGGGTAGAGCCCAGCGTAAAAGCTCAGCCAACAAAACATAGAGCAATATAGCATCCCCATAACTCAGTTATCCAGGGGCAAGTAGCCCTGAACACCCCAGCTTAAATGAAATTCAAGAAGATGACCTAACATCTATGCTCTTGAAGAGGGTAACAGAAGAAACAAATGAAATGCATAAAGACCTAGAGGAAGATAAACTCAAACAGATTACGGCCATCTGTAATGAAAGAGAGGAAGATAAAAACATACAGATTATGGCCATCAGTAAAGAAATACAGGAAGTTGCAGCCAGTTTGTGGCCTTTAGAGAGGAAATGCTTAAATCACTGAAAGAAATAAAAGAAACAGAGGATTGTTCAAACAAACAGCTGTTGTTTGAATTGAAGGAATTGAAGGAAAAACAGGAAAATACAGTCAGACAGGTAAAGGAAAAAAAAAACAAAAACGGCTCAAGATCTGAAGATAGAACTTGAAAAATTAAAGAAAACACAAATGGAGGAAATTGTGGAGGGAAAGAACTTAGGGAAGAAAACAGGAACTACAGAGGTTAGCATAACCAATAGACTACAAGAGATGGAAGAAAGAATCTCAGGTGAGGAAGATACAATGGAAGAAACTGATGTATCTGTCAAAAAAAAATGTTAAATCTAAAATATTCCTGATACAGACTGTCCAAGAAATTCAAGACAACATAAAAAGACAAATCTTAAGAATAATAGGAATAGAGGAAAAAGAAGTTTCCCTGCTCCAAGGTCCAAAAAATATTTTCTTTTTTTTTCAAGTTTTTAAATTAAATATTTATTTTTATATTAATTACAGTTTATTTAATTTGTGTCCCAGCTGTAGCTCCCTCCTTTATTCCCTCCCAACCCCACCCTCCCTCCCTCATCTGTTCCCTGCCCCTCTCTAAGTCCACTGATAGGGGAGGTCAAAGAGGCAGCCACTGAGTTCCTGTCAGAGACAGTCCCTGTTCCCCTTATTAGGGACCCACTTGGTGACTGAGCTGCCATGGGCTATATCTGTGTAGGGGTTCCAGGTTATATCCATGCATGGTCCTTGGTTGGAGAATCAGTTCTAGAAAAGACACCTGTGTCCAGATATATTTGATCCTTGTGGAGCTCCTGTACTCTCCAGGTCACACTAACTCTCCCTTCTTTCATATTATTTCCTGCACTCTGCCCAAGGTTTGGTTATGAGTCATAGTATCTGCTTGGGTACACTGCTAGGTAGAGTCTTTCAGAGGCCCTCTATGGTAGGCCCCTGTCCTGTTTCTTGTTTTCTCCTACTTCCAATGTCCATCCCATTTGTCTTTCTTTTTTTTTTTAATTTTTTATTTTTTATTAATTACACTTTATTCATTTTGTATCCCACATAAGCCCCTCCCTCC